>NC_050187.1:29590885-29668385 GCF_008315115.2 Sander lucioperca
TTTTATATATTTAAGCTTCGAGCATTAGCTGCAAGAAAAATAGAATAACTTATCATACTTTCTGCACAAATCCGATCAGAGAAATGCAGCGCAAGCCTGCGTTTTCTCTTTAGTGACAAATTGTTAAATAACAGCAATAGCATCTTAATTATTTTAATGGACAATAAAGTTTTACATTTTACCGTTTACAAGACATTTATAGGGCTATAAAAGTCACACACACTTACTAAGGCTACTTAGGCCACATTCTCTCTCTGTTTCACACACTCACAACTACACACACGCACACACACACACACACCTGTGTAGCCTTTGCCACTTCTTAAATGCTAATAAACATTCCTGAGTTTGGTAGTTTATATCTGTCTTTACCCGGGTCAAGCTGTTGCTTTGTTTTTCTCTCCTCGTCCACTTTTTTGGGCTCCGGTTTCCTTCCCAGCTCCTTCGCCGTGCCAAGCCGCTCGAGGACCACCTCAGTCGGGCTGGCGAAGCTGGAATCTTCGGGGCTGTCGTGTGACGGCGGTGAACTCTCAGGTTTAATCGCCTCATACCTCGGGCTCAGATTGGAAAGGTCACCCTGAGCGGGGACACACCCGGGAAAACCGACCGACGCATGTGACAGAGAAGTCTCCGAGGTGGGAGTCGCCCCCTCCCAACAGCGGACGAACCTGCCCTCGGAAGCGGCCGCGGATGCGAGGTGTTCGGTGTGGGTCTGCGTCTGCGGGTCGTAGTATGGGTGGTGGTGGCTCAGGAGGTGATGTGGGTGAAAAAGACCGGGGGTGGACTGCAGCTGCGGAGAAGAGGGCGAAGATGAAGTAGAGTTGTTTGCCCAGGGAGAAAAGCCGTTTAAGCTCGTTTGTTTGTTGGAAAAATGTGAAAAATCTGGAATGTGTGAGCCGGGGGTCCCCTCCTCAGCCTCCGCTCTCCGGCCTGGCTTTGCGCAGCCGGCCGTCGAACCCTGCAAGCCTCCCGGGATGAAATGTGCACCGTACGGCTCCTCAGTCTGGATCCCCATCATGGAATAATAATTCGTTAGCGACATGTTTATTTTATTATTTCAATAAAAAGACACTTAAGTGCGACTGTAAAACGTTAGATGGGATGGTATAGTGGCTTACATCCTCCCCTAAAATGGTAGTATTTTTTTTCCATGCCCTTACCTTCTTCTCGGCTGCCCATTGGTTATACGTGGATCACATGGTTAGACTGTATTTACCCAGTATAGGAAATAAATCAAATAATTCTTTTGTGCTCAGAAATGTGATGGAAGGCCTTCTAGTCTGCTGTCAGATGGGCCTCAATGTAGCATCGTTTTTTTTAAAACTGTTCCTTACTGAAAATACCGTTTTACAAGCACAATAAAAAGTAGCAGTTTACAAGCGTGTGTGTGTGTGTGTGTGTGTGTGTGTGTGTGTGTGTGTGTGTGTGTGTGTGTGTGTGTGTGTGTGTGTGTGTGTGTGTGTGTGTGTGTCTGCCAAAACACTGTTTAATAGGCCTATAAAATAAGAGCTTATTCTGTATTCATAATTGGTGACAAAAACGCGTCTTTGTCGCCTCAAAGTTTAAGAGGAGAGGTGGGTTTTGGCTTTTCTTTGTCCCAACAAGTAGGCTACTTTCCTTGATCTTGATTTTACAATAAACATAGCCTATTGTGTATTTCTTAAAAAGACGAAAACTCTCCCTCGAAGTTAATGGATGCCGCTATGGGGACTTTCTTTTGTAGTCCATACTGCAATATCTTTATTGGATTTGTGTCGGTGGACTGCTTCACTCGTTAGATCGTCCCATTTCAGCTAGGCCTACCTACCTCTAATTTCTTTTTTTAAAATTCAGGCTATTACTTACTTACTCACTTATCCTACTCAATAATTCCTGAATAATTGATTGACCAACCTAATAAATAACAATTATATTGCCTGTTGAAAAGAAAACACGCATGGGGTTGCACATGGAAGTATTCTGTTGTCTTATGTCGTTTGTGATTGTTAATGCCCGTCGCTGTCCACTCAAATTTGGGTGAGTGTGAATTTCCATCATAAAAACTGAAGGACTGAGTGTGCCTTGAAATAAATACACCATTAACACCCCATTGGATTATCTGAAAAATGCATCGGCACGAAGGTAAAAGCAGGGCTGTTTTTTTTATAATTGACATTTTGGAGGCACGTGGATCCATCTATTGGTCAAATGTCAGTGGTTATGGACTGCTTGAGATATAGGCATACATTATTTAGCTAGATTATTAAGTTTTAAGAGGCTGAAAACGTTGCAATTAAAAAAATCATATCAAAATTAGAATCAGAATCAATTGGCCAAGTATACTTTAATACACAAGGAATTTGACTTCGGTAGGTGTTAACTCTCTATACATTCAACAAATAGACATTTAATAGTAACAAATAGACATGTAGTAGTAACAAGTAGTAGTAACAAATAGACATATAGTAGTAGTAGACAAATAGTAAGATAGACACATACTGTACAATAGAGACAACAATAGCTATACATATAGGTCACATATCAACATAATATACAAAAATACAAATAAGCCAAAAGAAATAAGCCATAAAATAAAGACAAGTACACATGGAATTGGATGTAAAGTGCAAAAAGTAATAGTGCAATGTAGTGTGCAAGATGCATATTGGAAATGATTATATTTGGCCCCATGAAGATTTTCTTCATCGTTTGAGTGTGAAAGTGAAATTCCATTGGCTAGAGAAGAGGTTGGATAGGGGCGTAGCGTTTTCTTCTTCTTCTAAGAACCTTCTAACCATAATAAATCCATTTCCAACATAGACCTTGATCGCTGTCTCTTGTGCACCCATAGCGCCATCTGCTGGCTGGATGAGGTAAAACTGTGCAGGACACGCTCTCTATAGGAGGGAGTCTCAAACTACATCATGCAAGATAAGATATTTTACCAAGCGGGGCACTTTAATACATTATTTTTTTTTTATTTAGCACTTGATCAAGTTAGTAGAAGCTCTGTCATCTGGTCTCAGTAATAAAATAAAGAAACACATGAATCAGCGCTTATAATTTAATTTTGGCTGGACCCTTGAGGATTCAGGCTGAAAGATGTTATTGAGTTCCTCTAGATGGCAGTAACATCATGTCTGCTCTAGTGATGGAGTAGGGAGTCAAGCTCAACCTGCTGTTGCAGGCTGACATATACATTTATATGACAGACTGTAAGAAGTAGGGAAAGATACAATGCATTGCCATAAGCAAATGCCAACCGTTTCAGAGATTACAATCTGTTGGTTAAGTATTATTAGTACTATTGCATTTACTCTTTCTATTGCTATTATTTTTAGCACCATCACTTTTACTATAACATTACTATTTCTACTATATGACTACTTTATTGTTGCTATTACTAGCATTATTACCATTACTTACTTACTTACTACTTACTGGAAACTCCTAGCATTTATAACCAGTATAAACACAAAGTATAACACACTGAACACATGTAGTTGTAAGCAGATATGTAAACATTTTGAGTGGTTATTAATGTATTCATATTTGTCAACAATTATAACTTCTCCCATGAAGACATATTTTATATTATTACAACTGTGTTTAATTGTCATTTATTATCTGTTTCTACAGTTAGTTCACAGTTAGTGAGTTCCCACAAGAGTTTATTGTGTTAATAGTTAATAATTACATAAATCTGCTTCAACTACATTATAGTGACTTATAAATCATTTATTACATGTTTATATACTGCTTATAAATGCTAAACAGTGAGGTTAAAATAAAGTGTTGCCCTTTCACTCTTATGTCTATTATCAATTCTGTTATTATTGCTACAAAAAAACTGCTACTGCTGCTGCTGCCACTAAAATTACTACTGCTCCAAACCTTAATTCAACTACTACCAATACTGCAATACTGCTACTGACACTTTTTCTCCTTTCAGCAATAATGCTGCTGCTACAAATACCACTATTATCACTGCTGCTGATTTTACCCCTAATACACCTCTTCAACTTCTTTATTTGCTTAACTACACACATGCCTCTGTTACTGCTTCTACAAGTTCTGTTACTAGGCCTACTGTCTATTTGTCTACGATTACTGTCAATGCATTATCCATTTCTTTAAGACAGTAAAAACAAAGAATAAGATTAAAACAAGGCGTAGCAATACAAAATGTGTGTAAATATATATATATATATATATATATATATATATATATATATATATATATATATATATAAAAATCCGTTTAAAACGTGCCTGTGTTGGTAAAAGAAAAAAAGGGTCTAGTGGTCGAGTTTATTGTAGGTCATTAGGTTGAATGCCTTTACTTCCAACCAGAAACACAATCTCTCCTTTCATCTCCTTGTCTTTCTTTTTACGTCACACACAAATACACACTCATGCACAGCCGTAGGCCTACTAACACACACACTCACTCACTCACTCACACACGCACACACACACACACACACACACACACAGACTGAGTGCAATGTGTGAGACAAAAAGAAAGAAAGAAAGAAAGAAAGAAAGAGACAGCAGACCGTCTGTATTGCCCCAATAAAAGTCATTAAGTTGAGGAAATGGTGGTTGTGACGCTGTGGTGTGTTGTAATTGTTTTGCAGTTCAAGGTTCACTTGCAGCCTTGGACTCACTGTGTGTTGTTCAAAGTCTGGGTTGGGACCCCAGATTGGAAAGAAGATAGAAAATATGACAAAGAAGCTATTTACTACTTTTACATCTTATCTTTTATAATATGACACTTACATTTTATATTAGTTTAACCTGGGGCAGCAATTACCTGCTTACGGTAATAACCTGCTTTTTAGTTATGGTTGTGTTTACGATTCAGGCTCATCCAACTAAAATGTGAGCGTATTTAATTGTGCTTCTGGGTATACTTTTTTGTTGCCGATGTGATCCCAGATTATGTTAATTTACTTTTTCAGACAACATCCTGTGAATGGCTTCAAACAATGCTGTTACAAACCAGCATTTAAAATAAGCAATACCTATTTGTGTATGTTGTGTAGCTATTTTCTTCTTATTTTACAATACATTTTATATTATATAACACATTTTAAAAGTGTCTGAACTGGTTTATGCCACCACTAACAGGCAAAATTATATTTATAATTCCACAATCAGACTAATCCAACCTCTAAATGTCACATGAATTTGCTATGTTTTTGTTTTCGAATGTTTGAATCCTTTGTAAATTAGAAATGCATTTAAAACTATGAAATCATATCATAAAGTTTACCTCAAGTTTTTTTTTTACATCAAATTAAGGATTACACCCTCTGAGAAAGCCCCGCAAAGCCCTTTTAAAACAAACAACAAACAGTTCCGCTTAGAGATATTGCATCAAATATTTTAATACCTTATCTTCAAGTGTACATGTTCTGACATAAAATACATGCATACATTGAAATCCAAACTGCGTAATGTTACAATAAATGCATGCACACACACTTGGAACAAAAGTAGAAGATAGGCATGAACGACTCATTGATTGTCATTCATTATTTAATCACATTTAATCACAAAGTAAACCAAGCAATAGGATTGCACTCATATTGCTTTCTTATGCAGTCAGTCTTTACAGCATTTTGCCTGAAAACACAGAAGCAAAATGGTAACAATACCAAATGTCACAGATATCACACAAAAAAATTAGATTGTCTTCGCTTGCCTAAAATGATTATATTTATATGATATTTGGTATTTACCTTTAATTGTAAACAATTTCACATGGACAGCAAGAGGATTTATAATCCAAAAAATGTGACTGTATCAATACAGATTGGTAGATCCATAGAAACTAACTAATTTACACTCATAGGGCCTGTATCAATAAATTGTCAGCAGTCAAAGTCAACATCAAAACATACAATAAAAAATCAATCAAATACTCTCAGAAAAGTGAAGTCCTAAACAAGAGGCTCCACCATTGAGCATATAAAGAGCTACATCTGTATTTAATGTTTCCCTACATATATAAAGAATGCATGTGCTCATTCCTTGGTATTTATAGGACATGAGGCAGAGAGAGGTTTCATTTCTTCACAGTGAGCCACATGTCTTCAGATGGAAGTTGGGTTCAAATAAGGCAAGAATGCCTTTGATGAAAAGTCAAGAAAACCAGACAGAAGAATATTCATTAGTTGTTGGTGTTTTTGACTGCTCAGGATTTGTTTCTACTCTAGAAAAACATGGGGGCTATGAGCTTTGTGGTTTTCCTTCGATGGCAGGAAGGAACTAGATTTATCTATTTACTTGAACACAATGGAGTAGAGGTGCTGCTGGGTCTTTGTGGTGATCACATACAGATGCTCTTTGGCTAATTAAGATGTACTGTGCTTATTCCATCTTGTAAAGGGCTCACTGCATGGATGGTAAGAATATATAAAATGTAAGTCTCCTTCAAAAACTATCCAAGGCACATAAATTAAAATTGACATGGCAGTATGTAGCCTATATTCAAAATGACCAGCCTATATTTAGTTTGTCTCTATTAACCTGCCTACAGGGTTGGAATGATACAGTGCTGTGACATTGTTTGCAGAGTTGTCACACAGTTTGCACCTGACACTTTAAGAAAGACTGTCTCTTACTTCTTTCTTCCTCATCCGTCCATCAGAACAGGTGATATCCTGAGTGGTACAGCAGCCTCTCTCTTTTCAATTTCTTCTCTTTCATTCTTCTGTTCTGGAACCAGATTTTCACCTGTCTGAATCAGTAAAGGATAAAATAGATAAATAGAATTTGATTTGTTTGCGCTGCTGTTCTAGCAGAAATAGACGTTATATTGAAATAAAAAGCAACATATCAGACAGAATATTAATACGGGATGTAATTACATGATGGCCATCACCAACATTTTTTTTTATTTGGTTACGCCACAACAAACAATTATATTCATTATCAAGTCATCTACCAATTATTTTCCTGATTAACGTCAGAAAATTGTGAAACACGGCCATCAAAATTTCCCAGGGTCCAATGTGACATCTTTAAATCTCTGATCAGCAGTCCAAAACCCAAATAAATTCAGTCATAATGATATAAACACAGTGGAGAATTAGAATGAGCAGTTATCAAAATAGTTGCTGATTCATTTTCTGTGATTAATTCCATTCCAATGTATTCATGGTTACTATACTTCCATAGATTCCATCACACTTTGCTAACAACAAGAACAAGACACCAGTCACCAGCCATGCAGGGTATGGAGTATGTAATCATAGTGCTTCTCTGCAGCCTGAAGCTTAGGTAAGTGGAGTAACAATCACCCTAGCTCTAATTTACCCTCATCTAACCCCAACTGGAGCAACGTTTGGAGTGTTCCTTTGCCCAGGTGTAACTGTGCTTCTATGACCCAGAAAGCAGCTTGTATTTTTACAAATGTCTTCATATATGAGTCCGTGAATCAGAACTGGGGTCTAGTCCTGCCCTACAAAATTGAATTAAAGAAATATTGCAACATGCACGCACCGATCTGTCAGGTGCAGAAGGCGGGACAGCTGCACGCGTCTTTCCTTGTTGATGTAAATGTTGAATAGAAACTCTTTCTCCAGCTCTCTGATCTGCTGCTTGGAATAAGGACAACGTGTCCTCCTCCTCACACAGGGCTCTGCTGCAGAGAGAGAGAGAGAGAGAGAGAGAGAGAATAATACACCTTGAGAAAAGACTTATTATAAAGAATAGTAAAAAAGCAAATTTTTAATCTAAGTGTGTCTAATGTAATAGAAGAACATTACTAATGTAATACAACACAAATGTTCAGAGGACACCTGTCTCTTTAAACACCCAAAATAGATGAGTGACAACCAGTCTGTGAAGTAGTCTGAGTTTAATTGAACTGATTTAGTTTTTTTTATTTTGTTTTAGATTTTTTTTGTGGCTTTTTTAGCCTTTAATGGACAGGAAAGCTATAGACAGCTAAAGTGGGAAAGAGATGGGGGATGACATGCAGCAAAGGGCCACGGGTCAGAATCAAACTTGGGCCGCTGCGGTAAAGACTGAACCTTATGGGGCGCACGCTCAACCAGGTGAGGTGAGCTACCAGGG
The DNA here is from genome assembly GCF_008315115.2 of Sander lucioperca. Lineage (NCBI taxonomy): Eukaryota > Metazoa > Chordata > Actinopteri > Perciformes > Percidae > Sander > Sander lucioperca. The sequence goes on from NC_050187.1 coordinate 29,598,953, forward strand.
CGCCCCTGAAATGATTTTTAACTTTTACATTTTTTGTATTTTTTTTTTTACAATCCACACAGCCACACATTGACAGGAAAACACTCACTGTACATTTCAGACATGTCAAAAAATAAATTAACAGACAATACAATAAATTAGGACATAACAATTCAAATTAAAATGTAACTAGACTATTAACCCTTTTGTTGTCTTCCATTTGACCATGCATCGTCCTCCCAGGTCAAAACTGAAAATCACTTTTTCTAACATTTTTGTCTCTTCTGGCACTTTTTTCAATGTTTTTGGCACTTTTTTGACGTTTAACACTTCTTTTCACTACCATGTATAAACACCACTAACACAAACTTATTACTAGATTTACACTTCTTTCAATTAACTAAAGCATCACAGATCCCCTGTCAAGGGCCTTTTTAGTCTATACACTGCCAAGTGGAATAAAGGAAAGTACATTTACATTTGTTACATTTAAAACAAAGGGATGAGAAATTGAGGTTAACTCCATGTAGCTTGGAAGGGGCGAGCTAAATCTGATGTAAAACATTGAGGATTTTTAACTTTTAATTTAAGGTGAATGTCAAGGTCTAAGTCGGAACAGTGAGTTCAAGAACTGACTGATCAGAGCCAGAGTCTATAATTACAAAGTGTTCACATTAGGTTATTTGTTTGCATTTGTAGATTCGTAAATGTGTAAGTCACAGGAATACATGCTTATTTAGGCCCACATGCATAGTTAGTAGGCTATGTGACTGTTACTATTTTAGCCAACCACTATCAGTTGGGAGTACAATTGGCAACAAAGAAAATTGGAACATTAATTAACTTTATTGTGTCATTTGATAACTAATCACATATCAGTGCATAGAAAACTACAATTTTAAAATAGTTATAAGCTAGACACAGCATGCAGGCTTCCATTTTGGAGAGATTATATTGCTATATCAGGGCCATTAAATACATTCCTTAGGTTGTAGACGTGTAGAGAAGAAAGAAGCTAAAACATTACACTAGGCTATTAGCCTAGGTTTTGTGTTGTTAATTGTTACATTATATTCAGTCCTGTATCCCAATAGCTTTAATTTGAAAAGATGAACCTGTTCTAATCAATCAGAATCAGAATACTTTATTGATCCCCTCAGGGAAATGATTTGGAGTTGCTCACAGTCAAATTCAAGATAAATTATAAATGTATATAAATACCATAAATAAAAACATGAAGTAGAAGTAAGTGAGATTAGGTTACAAGTAGCCTACGATTTGGTTAAAAAGATTGTAGTGCAGTGTAAATACATACGGACATAAATAAGTAGCCTACAGTGTGAATATAAGTAGGCCTAGCAGCAAATAGTTTAGATTGAGTAAACACAGAGTAGCAGTCTACACAACAGTAACATAGATAAATAAAAAGAGTTAACTATTAGTCTAGTTATTTCTTTTTTTTTTGCCTGGACAAAAGGTCTATAAATGACTAATCTTAGCTGCTCCCGTTGGGCCTATTACGGCTCTTGACAGCATTTCACAACATTCAGTGAGTTTATGTGTAAGGAGTAGAAATGATAATGTAGGCTAATGTTTTAATCAAAAACGTATAGGATATCAAATAGCAAGTTAGCCGTTAGCACAAATCTCTCGTGACCCTGTCTGAAGCAAGACACCGCACGTTCATCATGACACTAAAAAGTGCTGTGGGATTTTTCAAGGGGCTCTACGTGGTCTCAATTAGGAATTCAACTAGCCTATTTATCTAGCCTAGACCCTACTTGTTTTTAAATAAATTAAACTATTTATCTCATTGAAATTAAAGTCGTCTATTGTAGGCCTATGTCTTCCACTTACTCAGGCCTTGGCTGTAGTCTCCTGCACTGCCGCTGGATAACGGCGCATCCTCCTCGTCCTTCGCAGCCTGGGGTGACTCTGACCCCTCCCTCACCTTGCTGCTTTCCCCGGTGTGACAGCTCGTCCACTCGGCCGGATTGGTCTCTTTCTGCTGTTGGCTCCCAGGTGTAATCTGGGCTCTCGGATCTAATGCCTCTTCCGCATACTCGAAAAACTGCTCGAAAACCGGCGGTAGGACTCTGTTTTTCCCTGCCGGGAAGAGAAGTCGAGAGTCCGGATTGAACGCAGTATGTCTGCCGGGGTAACCCCGCGGGTCTCCGGAAAACGGGGGACCTGAGGTGCCGTTAGCCGCTCCGCCGTACAGAAAGCAGTCTTTACCGGTGTTGAATATCGTCTCCGACGAGGATGGTAAGCCCTGGTACTCGTGAAAAACCGCTTCCCCCGGCATGCTGAGGCAGGATGGCGGCGCAGAGGTGATGGGACGGTTCGCCTGGTGGAGACTCCATTTCCACGGAGGAGAATACTGCTGTCGTGGCTCGTGGTGGTAGTAGCCCCGGTAATCCGGTAGTCTTCTCACTGAAGCGGTGCTATGGTCCAGCAGAGTTGCGCCGTTCTTCGTTAAAAATGGTGAAGTGATGGAGCCAAAGTCAGACTTTGACGGATAGGTGCAGCTTGGTAAATACATGGATAGGCCTAATTAAAATAGCCTACTTCAAATTCTAACAGGCTCTGGTTTGACCAATTATCTAGCAAAACCTGCACGCAGTCATAAATAGGGTAAAGGTAGGCCTACCCCTATTTCTATTTCCACATGGGCACAGCTAATTAGTAGGCTAACCCTAAATGTAGAAATTGAATCGATAGGCCTATAAACAGCAACCTAAACCTAGCTCTGCATCGTGACCTAAGCCCTGACAGTTAAAACAAGAAACATAAATATTATAGCCTATAAAAAGCCTATCTCCCCATCTCTGCATTAGCCCCAATGAAACCACTTCTCAATGGTAAGTGAGGAAAACAGTCTTTGACCTTGATCCCGCCCAAACTGGGTCTGCTGGGTAAAATTAAAAAAGGCTGGGCTGCACGTTTTCGTGGTCAGGCCATGTCAAATCCAAGCCACACGCACACACACACACACACACACACACACACACACACACACACACACATAGCCTACATACACATACACACACACAAATACAAACTATGCCAACAATAGTACTGTAGTTAAGCCTTTTCTGTATAAAACATAAATACAATGCCAGGAGGTGACATTTAAATCATACAGTAAAACAAGCAGTTAAGTGTTATGTATGTAGCCTATAATAAACAAATCTGTTTTAAGCACAAAGAAAACCATCCATTTTGCATGCACACTGATTGTCATAAGACCTCTTGGATATTTTCGACTTGTAAAACCACACAGCAATGTTCAAAGTAGCCTATAGTATTTCTTAGAATAAGGAGCACAAACAAGTCTAAAAGCTGGACTTCAAAGCCCATTTTGAGCATCTACAAGGGAAGCAGTTGGGGCTAACTATATTTTAGAGCCCTTTAAATGTTTTTTTTTTTTTATCCTCTGTGATCACCCATCCTGTCCTATGTGCCCAGACTGAGTCCAGTAAAAGAAAACATTCAGAATTCCTGTAGGATATAAGTGTAATGATGTCTGTTCAGCTTCATCTAATCTTTTTTTTTTTACTGAAATATTGTGGCTTAGTGATTGACAAGTATAATATATAGGGCCGCAACAATCCCCAATTTTATTTAGCCTACAGAATACAGGTATTCTACAAAAACTTTGTTAACAGTGACATCAAGGTAGAGTAAAAACTGTCAAATGATGTGTTTAAAGAGAAAATAATAATTTAACTCACATGATTTTTATAGCTTTATTAATCTGACATTTTGCTTAGATTTGTGATTTTCCATCCCAAAACATCAAAAGGATTTTTAACATTGTGAGAAATATTGCAGATTTTCTTTTAAAACTTGTATAAAACCACTGTTAAAAAAAAATGAATAAAAAAAAAAATATATATATATATATATATATATATGTTATGAAATTCCATTATCAGATCAGTATTTTGCAAACTAATTAAAGGAAATGTTTTTCTTCTTAACCTTATTTATTTTTTACTTTGTTGGTGATTTTGCATCATGATCATTGCCAGCTAATTGTTAATCTACTTCTTCTTCCTCCTTACATAATGCCTCACTAATTACTGTTTGGAGGACAAACTTCCCAACACTACTGTATGTCTTCAGATTTTAGTCTCAAATAGATCGAACTAATGAATATATATTAAGCAAAATAGCATCACTTTGATATTCTTGTGCTTTTTGTGCAAAGCCAATTGATCTAGGGACAATAAAGGTTTAATTCATCAATATATCCTGTTGGCTAACTTATCAATATTATTACTGGTAATAACAACCTAGTAACAGTGGTCAGTGGTAGTAGGTAATTGTAGTATCTGTAGCAGCAGATTAGGGCTGCAACGATTATTTCCATTGCCGATTAATCTGTCAATTATTTTCTCAATAAATCGATTAGTTATTTGGTCTATAAAATGTCCGAAAATGGTGAAAAATGTAGATCTATGTTTTCCAAAGTCCAACATAACGTCCTCAAATGTCTTGTTTTGTCTAAAAGATATTTAGTTTACTGTGATAGAGGAGTGAAGAAACTAGAAAATATTCACGTTTAAGAAGCTGGAATTAGAGAATTTTCTTTTTTTTTTAAACAAATGACAAAACGATTAATCCATTATCAAATAGTTGCAGATTAATTTAATAGTTGATAATGTATCAATTCATCGATTTATCTTTGCAGCTACAGCAGATACAGTAACAGTAGTACGTGTCCCTAACTGGTGGCCCGAAACTCTCCATAGATAATTACTGCTAGTAAGAGTACTCGTATTGGTTTAGAAGTACTAGTATCAGCAGTAACACAACCATTACTGGTAGCAGACATGTGTTTGGTCAACAGTAACAGTAATAGTTGAGCAGTTGTCCTCAGGTTATATTTTGGTCATTCTCTTATGAAATACAATATATAACATTTCTGTAAAAGGAAAGCCTTTGTGTTGTTAGGGGATTTTCCATTGTATTGCTCAGTAAATATATATCTGTCTAATCAAAAGACATTTCCTACTTTATGCATTTGCTTATCATGCGGACATCGCACTGAAACACATCGGTGTATTGTTCTGAAGAAAGTTCATTGACACTCAAAGCCCAGAGTTATTTTTTTTTTATGTTCTTGTGGTATCTAGACCATATAATAGGTTGGATTCTGACATGCCCTTTGATCAGCCTGCATTAAAGTGCTGCTGAAGATGCATGTGATAGAAAATAATGTCTTAAATGGCATTGATTAAGGCTTCGCACACACTCACATAGGCTCAAGTAAAGACCATTAGATGCCACTTTTTTTAATTTGTTTGATTCAGCTGCTTCAGTTTTAACACGTATCACTTAATAAATACATTTAAAAAATGATAAAAATAAAATAAAAAATACATTTTAAATAGCCTGAATAAAAATAAATGCAAAACTATTTAAAGTTTAAATAAATACATAAAAGGGAGGAAAAAAAAATAGGAAAGTAAATTGACAAATTGTTATAAAGGGAAATAAATAAAGAAGCAAATTAAAACAGAAATATCAATGTATGTTACATTTCAAATTGAATGCCTTGATTTCTTTTTAATATCATTTTTGGTATATTTAATGTCACATTAATGTATATATTGGGTCATTTAGCATATTTAGTTTTTTATTTTGGCAGCTTTCGTCATCCATACACACTGTCATGTTTTACTGGGACATTTAAGAACTAAGCTAAGCTAAGTTATTTATAACACCTGACACATCTGCTGGGAAAAATACCAATAGTTCTTAACAATGCGTTGGATAGCGTGACTGCTGACGTTTAATTTTTATATGACACTGTATTGGGTGCCTCGGCAGGTGTCTGCAGGTGGGCTGCTACTCAGCATCTCAGTCGTGATTTTACAGTCTCTCTGGTGTTCACGTATGCTTCTCTGACCAAGGGGGCTATGCAATCCGCATACTCAGAACAAGTGACTCTGGGTTGACATGCATTCTTCACACCAACAGATTCTCAGGTGGGAGGTTTTGTTTCTGGTTACATCTTTTAGATGGTGTGAGTTGACTTTAACTTACAGCATTGCAGGGCTGTTAGTGTAGTAGGGCAGTAGTGAACATTTCTGTGTAACATTTAAGTCATTTAGTACTAAACCCAATAAACCATCCAGATGTAAACAAAAAATGTGCATTATATTTAGGTTATCACATTTCATAGGCTATAGGCTGAAACACCAGAAACCCCTGAGGTCTAAAGCCAATGTGTATGGGGATTTCCCCATTTATCGCATAGCCTAATGTAAAAGACTTGGGCATATTTAATGGGCAATAATGTGTTGCAACAGGAGGACGTCTGAATTGAACCCACCGGGACATTGTTTTTATGAAAAGGGTTATCTCTTTCAACCCATGTTCAGCAACTTTTTGATCTTATTAAATTGCTCTAATGTTTGACATCCTACTGTAGCCTATAGAGCACGCGATGTGTTTACCAGGAAAACTAAAGTAGCCTAAATGCAATATAACTACGGGGAGAAAGGCTTATTATTTTCTTCTAGCTTTGTGCTTTTATGTTTTTTTACACACGTTATGGTGACAAACGGCAAATAGGCCTATAACAGAAAGAATGAATGAATGAAGCTCATAGTAAAACCACTATATCCAGTTGTGCCAGTGGAGCCTGTAGGCCTATACGACTCAGGAAAAGAGTCTTTGAATACCGAGATGCAGTCTCATGTCATTACAAGCTACAGCAGGCACCTATGAGCCCTGGAACAACAACACCAAAGACCCTGACAAGAGATTCTGACGATCAGCTGGGAGGACAGACGCAATCAGCACACACATCACATCAGCGTTCTAGGGGAAGCAACACAACCGCCACAATAACGCAGGAGGCCTACCAGCTACGATAGACCGGCATGTCAGCCGCATGACCTACACGTCTCCTCCAAACAGATCAAGTAGCTCCCAGCTGAAGGAAGGTCAGCCAGCCCCGGGCCCGGCGGGCAAAAAAATACACTTCAAGGACAATATCAAGGCCAGTCTAAAGACATATCACATCACATGTAGCACCATAGGAGCACTTTGCACTGGACAGGCGCTCCTGGAAGAAATCCGTGCAAAATGGAACTCTGCAGTTCCGCGGAGACAAAGCGAAAGACAGAGAGAGAGAGAGAGAGAGAGTAAAAGGCTCAGTCGCTAACCATGGATGTGGATCATGGCCGCTACAGCCATCTGAAGACCGATCCAACAGAGAGGACAGTACCGCCGATGATGATGAGAAGTGAGGGTTTTTTAAGAACTGAAATCTCACAGCAGCATTGACGCTAATTTAAATTTGAAGGGCTGAAATTCACCGTTTCCCTATTCAAATATTAAAAAAAAAAACATAGGCTATTCATTAGCTTATTAAATTAATATAGACCTAGCCTATATTAACCCCTATCACTGCGCGCTATCCTGTAAATAAATAGGCCTAATGTGAAACTAATTCAAATTAGGCTATGTAAACAGGTCAAAAAATCCCAAAATACGGGGGTTAATTTCCTCCTGAAACCTTGCTCCTGTGTAGCCTATTACAGGCTTGAACGCTCATACAAATAGTTGTTTATTTTAAGTAAACGAATTTAACTTGTCTAGGCTATAACACATTGTGTGCGTTAAAACGCAATGTTTGTTGTAACATTCAGTGAACGTGCAGGTCAAAAAGTTGGTGCGCTGAAAGGTGAACATGCAAACTAAGGAGAGCAAAGAAAGATAGTGACAGAAACATGAAAAAATCACGTTTTCAGAAGGGATTGCATGTGAATAACTGAATCGTGAAATAGGCTAACATCGAGCAGAATAGAGGGTTTACCTTAAGCGGATGAAAGGCCGAGCAGCAGCAGCAAATCCAGCCCAACTTCGCTGTGCGTCGGCATGGACATTTGTCCAAAAGCAGGTGTCTCTTTTTTCTGACAGACACACACTGACTGCCAAGTCCAATAAATGGTTTTACCCCCCCCCCCCCAAACTAAATTGTCTTTGAAGATTGTGCCGTCCACTTGAAATGTTCAGTCAACAAAGAGAAACTGACAGCAAATGGTGGCCTGAGGCCCTTTCATCCTCACTGGAAAGACTTTAGTCCTAAAATGTGGATAATATAGGCAATATCAATACCACTATTATATCAAACCATGGCTCTTAAAATCATACCATTTGAGTACCACAATGGAGATTTTTTTTTAATTAAGATTAAGATGCTATAAATCTTTCAGTTATCCGAAGGCTCACTAACACTGTTTTTTTTAAATAACATGAAGTAGCCTAAAAGTCTTTGCTGCTCTGTTGTTCAAAATTACTTAAAGATCTATCCACGTCTATTCTTTCATTAACAACTTTTCTTTAAAGATTATGTGGTTGCTGCTCAGTAACTTTCCAAAATCCATTACATACTCACAAACACACTTAGTGTGTGTCTGGGTGTGTGCTTTGTGACAGTGGGGTACTAGTGAGCTGTAAAAAAAAAACAAAAAAATAATAATAATACTAAAAACAAGTCCCCACTTTTCATTTTCATCCAGAGCGTTTAATTCATTACGGGTTAATGAAATGGAAATAACATCCGCATCAAGATTACTCATCATCAGTCTCAGTTATAATACATCATTAGCGTATCGTGTGTGTGTGTGTGTGTGTGTGTGTATGTGTGTGTGTGTGTGTGTGTGTGTCTAAATTAGGGGGGTAAAAAGAGAGAGAGAGTTTTATTAGGCCCATAACTCTTGAGACTCCAGAGGAAGCTGTAAGCATTAAAGCTGAAGGCCAAATCTCTGCACACTGCAGCCTAATCTGAAACAGCTCAGCTGGGAGTTGAGAAAATGCTGCTGAATATTAGAGAGAGAGAGATTCCTGTCTTCTCTTCACAACATTTTCTACCATACATGTGATAACTGTGGACACTACGTGTCGAGCTGAGCCCTATCATTTGTATTGGCATGTGACATGCAGCAGACCAGATTTCTTTAGTAGAAAAAGTCACTTAAAGGAAAACTATATAAAAAATAATAATAATAATCCTCTTATTGTCATTGTATGTCTGAGATTCTAAACCATTTGTAGGTGGTGTGTGGTCTCAAAAAGATGCCAGTGCCTCATGGCTACTAGCCTACTATAGGCTATTTGTAGTTGAAATTATTAGGCTACATTGCAGATATTTTAGAGGTGATTGTATTAAATTTATTTAAGATGTTGTATCATCATAGTCACAACCCAGTAAAAAAAAAATCTATTCTCTGTCACACTGATCAGCTCACACTGGATGCTGCATTGCATAAAGAAAAGCCAACGTGAAATAATAAAATGTGTGCGACATCTAGTGGCGAAAATGTGTCTTACATTGTGATTACATGCAGTAAAAAAACATGATGCCGTAGGCTATTTAATGTGTGCAAGGGATCCTTTTTGGACTTTCCTATTTGATGAATGCCTTTGTAATATTCCACCTATTTTTTGATGGCTGACACTTTATTATTTGTAATAAAATGTGTAAATGTTATGTTTGGTTTTCAATTAGTTGCAATGTGTGGCCTATTTGTTAGACTTATTGATGTTGGATATCGATATTCATTATTTGATGTTTGACTTTTCATGATTTACTGTAAATATTTATTATTTGATGATATAGCCAACATATTCAATAATTGTTGTTAATTAGTTGCTGGCATGAATGCGTATATGTGTGTGTGTGTGTGTGTGTGTGTGTGTGTGTGTGTGTGTGTGTGTGTGTGTGTGTGTGTGGCCCCAGTATTTTGGGAGGGTCAACTAGAAAAATATGTCAAGTTGTTTCTGAATGCAGTCCTTCTCTTAGTCTAAACGCTTAAATAGGTGTAAAAAAAAAACTCAATCAATGACTTGACAAAAGGACCCATGGATGTATAACAAAACGAAAGGACCAGAAAAGACTACAACGCAAAGGACTGTGGGAAACAAGTCAACCTCTACTCCCGGGTGACGTCATCCATGTGTTGCGTCCGTTACGTCTTCTGACGCTGCGCCAACTCAAGCTTGGCAGTTGAGATGCGAGATGTCAGGTAAAAGCGAAAGTCTTTGGTTTGCTAGTTTCTGCAACTTGACTAAACTGCCGCTTAACAGAAACACCACCTAATGTAAGTACTTAAATTAAAGGCCTAATGAATTACCTCAAATACGTTGTGTTGCTGGTGACGGGGCTAGTCTGTTATTGTTTTTGTTTCAATAGATAGCTAACGTTAGTTCTAGCAGTTAACATATGCTAACATAGCTAGCTAACGTTAAGTTACACTTATATATGTATTATTTTGTTTAACTCACACAAAGGTTTTGTCAAGTTCAAGCTAACGTTAACATAAAGGTTTTGTCACGTTCAAGCTAACGTTAATGGTCTCCGTCTGGTTTAGTGATGGTTATATAACGTTTCTGTTGCTTGCTAGCAGCGGTGTGAAATATCTAACGTTATTGTTTCGATGGAGCAGCTAACGTTAGCTAGCTATAACTCCATTAAGGTTAGCTGGAAACGTGAATTGATATTAATATACGGTTTAATTGTCTTATGTGAAAGTGTAATGCACTACTTGCCTGCAAACAGCTAGCTAACGTTATAAGTTATGAATGTGAGGTCTTTAAAGAAAAAGTAACAGTTAACGTTGTAACATTACAATAATATGTCTGGTGACCACCCTGGGACTATTAGCTAACCCCAAGTCTTTTTACCATCTTAGTTTAGAAAGATTACGAAAGGAGAGGTCTGCATTTTTTTTAGTTCAAGTTATTTACTGAAAATGTTGCCAAGAGTGCTTATAGACGTTATGCAAATCAACAAAGCCAATTATCTCATTGAACATTAAAGCTTTAACTAACGCTATTTCATTGTAAGTATATGATGTCTAGTATGTAACGTTCTGCTATTCTTCTCTCTCTCTCTCTCTCTCTCTCTCTCTCTCTCTCTCTCTCTCTCTCTCTGCTAATTTGTAAACATATTATGAAAAACACTGCACATGGTTTACTATTGTCTTTCATGCTGAAATGACAGCTGTGATAAAACAACAGCCACATGTGGACCTTGTCATATCGAACTATGCAAACATTTCTATTGGTCATGCAGAATGAACAGATTGTCAGGTTTGACTATATTACAGAATATGTTATTCAATATGAATTACATCTTTGTTGTAGCCTATTATTTAAGTTATATAAGGAGCCATAAGAAAAGAATTCAGTAAATCCACAACAACATTGGCAACCATTGTGTCCAGTTTTTATATCGGCAGCCTTCTAAATCCTGTGTCATAGCCAGGCTTAACCATGGTATGTTTTTCATATTTTTGTTACACAGCCAATATTCCCTGGTCTGGTGGACCCACCACATTATTAGGCTTTTAAATCAATACAGCCATAACAATTTATGTAAAAATACTTAACAGATGTTTACTTTAGCGCAATTATCAATGATATATACATCATTTATGGTTCATATATGCCATTTACCCCTGTGAGATCACATTTATGCTTATTTCTAAGAACTTAATCAGAACAGGTGAAAGTGCTTGACATGTAACAATTTTGTAACTTTGTGTGGGAATAGCAGGTGCAGAAAGACACCATTCCCGCACACAGACACCTACACTCAGACACGCACACATACAGACACACACAGAGACACAGAGACACACACACACACAGCAGGCCCAGTTAGGTGGAGGACACAGTTAAGTTTCATATCACCTACAATTATTACACTGTAATAATTACGCTTGGGTCCAGTAGACCCGAACACCTCATATGTAATAGTTATGTGTAGGGGGGGGGTGTACCGTGTGCAGTCATTGAAAATAAGTTATTTTTTATGTTCTTCACAGAAAATGAGCCAAGGCCAGTGAGTTTGAGTTAGAAGAAATAATAAATAGCATCATTTTTCTTTTAGCAAACATTGAAAACGGGTCCCACAGACCTGAACACCACACAAGGGTTAAACATGGTATTTAACATCAGGAGCATACATTGTGTAACTGTAACGGCCAGGATTATGTGCTAACAGAAACTTTCTGCTCCATAGTGAACCAAAGGACTACTGTAATTTGCAGATATGGGGGGCCTGATATCCCGATGGAGGGTAAGTGAATGAGAGAAAAGGAAGAGTTAACAGGTCTTGAGTTGACGCTACATTAGCGTCTGATGTAAAACAATTACGGCACAGCGCCATCTCATATCAAGTCTGTTTAATGTCTGTGGTTTAGTGTCAAGAGTTGACGGAAATTCATGCTGTCTCCTTTTTTTTTGTTGTTGATTGAAATGATTAGAGCTAAATAACTAAACATTTAAATGAGTTGTTCTTTTTTTATTCTTTTTTTTTTAACCTGGCAATACAATTTCAGTTTAGTATTAGTTTTTCTTAAATATTACATTTTTTAATTTAGTCTCCGTTTTATAATATTTTATAAACATATTTTTCACTGCTTATTTTCGTTTTGTTTTACTATAATAACCCTGGTTAGCTGTCGACACAGTGAACCCTGCACCCAAGCTAGATGGAAATAAATTAATATACTATTTTTAGACGTACTAGAGAAGTCAAGGGGACAGGGTGTGAGCTAGCCAGAGAGACAGCGGGAGAGAGTAAGGAATAGAGAGTGCATCCCCCCTTGATAAAGAGATGATAGAGAGATGATTTTATGGAAAGTACCCCATGCCAATCTCTAGGTATGGTGAAGGTTATGTGATGATGTGGGGCTACTTTAATTCCAAAGGTCAAGGGAACTTTATCAGGATGCATAGTATCCTGGATCCATGAAATAACTGGCCTTTAAAAATAAAAATCTGCCTGCCTCTATGGGAATTTAACATAGGGGTGTACTCACTTATTCCCCCTGTATTTTAAGGAAGAACATTTATTTATTTACGATACATTATTCATTCACAAAGAAAATTGGTGTCGTTAAAGGTTGGATTTTTTCCTCATTTTTTTTAATTAAGGCATTAAGATCAATTTCCAAAAGATTATTTTTTTATTTCTCTTTTTGGTCAACTTTAGCATGGGTTCATAAACTTATGAGCACCACTGTATAAACAGAGGGATACACATATGTACAGAATTGTGAAATTTACTCTCAGCCGATATATATCCGTGAACCAGGAACTGACCCCTTGATAAGTCACAAATATGTTTACAGCAACAGGGTTGATCGTTTACTGACAAAGGGCTCAGTTCTTAATCTGTCGGCTGTGAGCAACACTGAGATCCCAGTGTTAATTTGTCTGAACTGGATTTTCTGATCTTTCCAGAAAAAGCCAACCACAATTGAGCAGCTGGAGAACCATGAAAAGGTACTGACTAAATAAAAAAAATTAAAAACTTTTTAAATGCACTAACACAATGCTTATAGCACAAAAAATGTATGCCATGTCTTTCTCAGTTTCCCTGTGTATGTATGAGTGCAGTCAAATGAAACCTGCATGCCCTGTCTGCATTTTAGTTATTCATAATGAAGATGTAAAGTACAATCAACTGGGGCCTGTCTCAAAAGCAGGATTATTGAATTATGGGATGATCACACTAAACATGGGGCAGGAATTCCACGTTTTACATAACATAGTTATCCAGCTAATGTCATCAATTCTGCTTCATGAAAAAACTATTTTATTGCAGATGGGATGTGGCGTTTACTTGTATCAACCTGAAACAGTAACTCATATTTTAGCAAGCCAAATGAAATCAGAGAACAAATAGAACATAACGTAAAGTTAATGAAATGGATTTCCTGCAAATTCACAATTGTTGAACTCTAGACTTAACATCTGATTATTTGAGATTCTTTGCACTGTTTAAATAACCTTTAACCTCCATTTTTCCCTTAAAGGAGATTAAAGAGCTGGAGGAGTTCAGAGCCAAAAACCAACGTTTGCAAAAGGTAGAGACGGCAAAACATCCAAGATGTGCAGTGATATTCTTGAATTGTACTCTCTTTTCTCTCATTGATGTGTTTGGGTGTATCTGTCTGCAGCTGTGGGTTGGCCGGTTGCTTCTCTACTCGTCAGTCCTATACCTGTTGACCTCTCTGGTCGTGTACTGTCTCTACCTACCTGATCAATGGTTGCCGAGACTAGCCATGACTCTGCCTTTCTTCATATACCCCGTGCTGTGAGTGCTCATGTTGTTTTACAATATCCTTGTCATTTCTAATCTGGTACAAAGCACCTTAGATGTGTCATCTTAAAATATTATTTGAATACCCTGTTGTATGTACATTTTCGTTCATGTATTTGATAAGCTGTACAGCGTGCAAAGTGTTTTCATGTTAGTTGACAAGTTTGAATCTGAAGATTATTATTAAGAAAAACGACATCTCTCTACTGGCTTCTCTTTTTCTTCCTCTTCATCAGGGTGTGGCTCATCAGAAAGTTGTTGATCTTTCTCTTTTCCAAACGCACTGAGAGAAACAGTAAGTTGTCCATCAGTCCCCCGCTATCCATTTGTCCATCCAGCTAACACACAACGTATCTGTTCAGGCTTTTGTTGATTATAGGACGTACCAAATTACACTTTGACTATGCATTCTTTCAGAATTTGTATTACCTCCATTTCCCCATTGTGGACTCAAACTCACCACACTGTAATTATTGTCATACTTAACTCTCATGCATTCTTTACAGTAGTAGACTATTCTGCTGTCTCATACATGAAATGGTAACATATGAAACTGCTTTGATTTTATAGCCTGCCTATAAAGGCAAACATTGCTTTTGGGTTCTAACCATCAGAAATCAATCACTGTAAACTGTACACCAAAAAACAACAAATATGGCTTGATAATATTTTAAAAATGCAAACTCATTAGCTTAATAATATGCTAATTACACACCACTTCCAAATATGGATATATGATATTTGACATAGTATATTTTATTGGATCATGATGATTTAAAGTGAAGTGACAAGTTATTTCCGCTTGCTTCTTTTTTTTAGATGATAAACTGGAAGATTTAAAGGCTTCCAAAAAAAAGATTGTAAGTGTCCAATTCATCACCGTTTACATTTCATTTATGTGTCTTTTACTGACTTGTTTAAAGAGAGTTTGGATGTGATGGGGGGGAGGGAGAATGACTGTTGTCTTCAAAATGCAATATTTTGTCTATTTCTTTCCCAATATGCAAAGTACTGTTTGACGACTCGTCAAACAGGAATTGCTGCTCATTAATTGCAGCTGCCTCCTAATGTTATATTTTCTGTTTCTTTTACTAATGGCTAATTTCAACTTAGAAAACATCTACTTCTTGGTCTATTTTTAATATGTTGTGTCCCCTCTCAACATTTAGGGTTTTCTACTTCGAGATTAATCATTCTGGCCAAGTTATTTGTCCTCAGGGCTCCTTTTGTGTTTTAACCAGTGTGCATGTTAAAATGAAAGTTTCCCTTGTATGTGTTTTCAGCTGGAGGAAGTGATGGAAACAGAGACGTACAAAAACGCCAAACTCATCCTGGAACGCTTTGATCCCGAAGCTAAGAAGAAAGCTGTGAGTACCGTTGTCTTTTTTTTTTTTTTTTTGTTGCTCTATCTCTGTGCTTGTTTAGTTTCTATCTTTTATTGTATCTTTGTTTTTGTTTGACTTTTGTTGGTATTGTTTGCTTTTATGTTGTAGGAGCTGGAGTCGACTCCGGTGCGTCCTCAGATGACTCCCAGGCCAGGACAAGGTACAACACTCATCAATACACAATAGAAAGATAAAGCATCACGTTTAAAGTTTGTTGAGTGGTGTTGATGACGAGCTACAAAACGTGATTCCTTCCCACTAGAATATAATGATTGAAGGATAGACACAGCAAATTCTTACATCTGCAAAAGACCAAATTCTGTGATTAATTCCTCTCCTCTATGCAGAGATTCGACAGAGAGGGGTGGCAATGAGACCCATGCCGATGATGGGCACCCCGACTGCAATGGCAATGACTCCTCTACCTGGAGCAGGGCCCCGATATGGACCAGGGGGCACACCTGTGGGTAAGGGGGCGTACAGAGATACTTAACATTAAGTATGATGAAGTGTCACCGTTTGGAAGTGCACCATCTATGATGCTCGGCACATCATCGTGAGTTGACAGTGAGAGCTTGTCAGTTGCGTTCTTTCACCAAGGAATAATACAAGTCATGTCTCTGTCTATGCAGATTTTCAGGCATCCAGGTCACGGGCGTAGTACTAAGTCAATGGCAACCGGAACGAAAAGCAAGCCCAGTTGCTTTTGACTTTGATGTTTTTTTAGAAGTGTCTGTGTCTTTATCCCATGTTGCTGTGCCAACAGAACCTGTCTCTCTCTCTCAGCTCCAGGAGGACCACCGGAGAGATCTGCTCTGTCTGCCTCTTCCCTCCAAGGGGCGGTACCCAGGACCCCCTGCTCTCCAATACCAGGAGTAGGTAGGTTGCAAAGCCTTTGAATGCATCTTGGCAAAAATCCTTCTATGTGTGCATGAAAAAATCTAAGTTTGGGTTTTGTAAGACTAAAGTACTTAATTCTATGAATCTATATGAAATGCAAATAATATTTCGGAATTTAGAAAGAGCAATACATTATTTTCTCTCTGTGTGTATTCATTTCCATCTGTGTGGACTGTTTTTTTAAGGCATGCACCCACCAGGTCCCCCATTAGCAAGACCCATTCTGCCCAAAGACAGGGGAGCCATGGACCGAGTCATTGAATACCTTGTAGGGGATGGACCACAGAACAGGTAACAACCGTTTTGTTAGATGTAAAACCAAACTCACATTCTCTTTTAGCAGTCTGCAGATTCCCCACAAGGGAGTGGTGTTCAGTCATTGTCAGACCACCTCTACCCATACCAACCTGCATTACCTATAGGATTGGGAAGTAATAGCAGCAGCAGTTTAACCCTGTAGATGAAGACACATTGATGCCGCCTCCTACTGGCAAAGTTAGTATTAGCTGCACCAGAAACTGGAAGAATGAAAAAAGCTGCAGTTGTAACCAGAGTACAAAATTAGCACCATCCACCAGTCAAATGCTGGTAAAATGTGCAAATGGCTGGTAGCTTTGCCTCACTCTTTTCTATTGAGTGGCCGGTGGACAGTTCATTTTGCACCCCTGGTTGTACCATTCATTGCCAGCATTGCGGCACAAGTGTTATAATTGCAGAAGCATTTATTGTCCATATGAAAAGTCCTCTGGGAAACCAGTCATCACTGACTGATGTAGACGAGGCCGATTAATGGAAATTAAATTGTACTACTAAATAACTACTGGAATGCACTGAACATCAAAACAGTATTCTATCAAACTCTTCCCCCTCCTTCTGTCCCTCCTTCCTTCCTATAGATACGCTTTGATTTGCCAACAGTGTTTTTCTCATAACGGCATGGCTCTGAAAGAAGAGTTTGAATATCTAGGTAAGAACAGAAACACACCACTGCATTTAATGAGAAAGACTACCTCATTTAAGAAAAGACACAATGTAAATCGAATTTTTTAGGATCATAAACTCCAGAAAGTTATTATAATACAATTTGGAATTATGGAATCTTAATACATGGGTTTTGCCATATTTATGAAATTATACAATCTCTCCTTCTAATTCGCTTTCTTGTTTGCTTTTTCCCTCCCTCTTTCTATCTCCACCCCCCCCCCTCAGCATTCCGTTGTGCGTATTGCTACTTCCTGAATCCAGCCAGGAAGACACGCCCTCAGGCGCCCAGGCTTCCGGAGTTCAGCTACGAGAGGAGGCTGCGAGCAGAATCGCGTTCCCCTGGACCAACGCCGCGTTCTGGGACAGACACAGAGGAGAGTGCACCCCCTTCTGGAGGTACTGAAAAACACAGACAGACAGGCAGCAAGCAAGACAATACAAGACAAGGTCTCCTCAGGTCTGAATTGAGAAAACAGAGAAAGGGGGTTGTGTTAAAGTTGAGCGCAATGCTATGATAGCGCGATGATAGCAAGTCCTAATTAGAATCTGTCCTGCTTCATACACACTGGAAGAGCAGTCAAACATTGTTTGACTGAATAAACATCTGAATCTGAGACAAGAAGGTAATTGAGAAAATTGGTTCAGACTTGAGACCAAGACATTGTCAATGTCTTGGTACAATGTGCTACTTCTGAGAGACAACACACTCACACAATCTCATACTCACACCGTTGTGTGCACCGTTATTGTTACTTACTCCATGTCCTAACCACCTGTGATAAATGCTTCTTAGAACATTGCTCTAGTTGACCTTTTTCATTAGTTTGTGTTTGTTTCTTTTCCCAATGTTAATGATGTCAACTTTTACCTTTTGTAGTTGTTAGTGAGTATGGAGCCAGCAGAGGTGAGACACCACCACCTTCAAATATCACCATCCTCTTTGCTACAGGAAGCACAAGAAATTATAATTTTCAAATTGAGAAATACAACTGGCATGACATAATCTCTCAATATCTTTATCCATAATTTTTGCCAGATGAAATCAGTTGAAAAATTCTCAGTGCAGACAACCATTTTGTTTGTTGTCATGGTGGTGCAAACCAGAAAGCTTGCTCTCTTTTGAACTACTGTAGAGGGGCATACCAGTTAAAGAGTGTGAATGTCTTACCCAAATGCTAGTTAGTGTAACTTTTTACAAATTGATTCTGTGCGTGCGGCAGTAATAAGGCAAGCAGAACAGTATAACAGAGAAAATAGACGTTCCTCAGCACATTTCCTTTGTCATACCTGTGATCACACTAACAGTGTTGCGTTATAGTGGCCAGTGGGTTTGACAGTGTGATCTTGCCTCTAGCCAAGGCTCCAGCTCCGCGGAATTTGGTCCACAGTTTCCGGATCCAGCTGAGTCCAAAGAACCCTCAGAACATACCACTGCAGAGTCCAGGTTCCCCTCCTTTCTCTGCACTGTCTGAACTGGCTTAATTTAAACTGATTACCCCAGAATGGATCAACTTTTTCTTCGCTGTAGAATCCATAACATTGTAGAAAGCAGGCCCAATGCCTATGCCAATTTGCTACTTCTAATCACACTAAAGGAACAATGGGTTTAAGCAGTTACTGGATGTCTTTACCAGACCTGGGTCAAACCGTGTTTCCAAATACATTTCATCCTATTCAGAGAATTTAAATTCATCTTGCAAAGTTTAGAAAATCACATAAACTGAACAACTGATGTAGTATTGTCTGAATTGTCCTGATTCATTCTTAACATTTGTTTAGAAAATGCTAAACAAATCCTTAAATCCTAAAAAAATTAAGTCCTTTTTTAAAAAAAAATACACTTGTTTGACCCAGATCTGGTCTTCACTGAGGGCACAGTATATTTAGATGGGTTTTCTAACTGATTGAATTGCTCTCCAATCAACAGAAGTTAATGTCTAAATTGTTTCAAAAAGCCAAAAGTATTCTTGACAGTGCGGTCCGCAGCGATACATTTAGTCACCGAAGAGCAGGGCTGTATTACCTGTCTTCTCCTGGAATATTAATCCTGTCCAAACGGTTTACGCCTACATTAAAGGGGTGATTGAATGATTATATAGGGTATTTTACACTGTTCCTTAAGGTCTCCTAATAGGGTATGTAACATTGGTTGGGCTGAAAATTGCCCGAATGCTATTTTATTAGGCCCTTAACTACCCTGTGAATATGGCTCTATTGGAACAAGAGCTTTTCTTCCAAATATGGTATGCTCATGAATATTTAGATGAGCTGCGCACTGATTGGTTTGAGCAAACCCCATACAAACACATTGGAGACGAGACAGCAGGTCTCATATTTCAGACACTGCAAAGTTATACATTGTTTGTCGGGCTATTTCGTTATTAAATTCACTTCTGAGACTTTTTTAAGCGAGAAATCAACTATATAAAGCTCAAATATGGGCCGTTTTACAAAAATTGATGGCTAATTGCAAATTTGGTAAGATGTGTTGGACTTTAGCTAGGAGCTCCACACAGTCTGACGAGAAAGTGGCAACATCCATACCCAGTGAAAGTCACCGTTTCCCTGGGTACTGGACTACTGGAATACTCGGGGCTACGGAGCTGGCTGGCTGCCAGCTGTCGGCATAACTAGAGTAGCTATATTTACAGTTTGAATTTCGTCACGCCACTTATATAACATCTACCCCAAGGTCTTATAAAGCTAACAATGGTGTCCGATTTCAATTTAATGCATTTTTGTGAACATAAGGGATTTCGTTATCTGCTACTGTCCCTTCAATCCTATGGGTAAAGATCGCGGCTAGTTAGCTTCACTTTCGGCATAATAAAAGTATATTTACAGTTTGAATTTCGTCACGCCACTTATATAACATCTACCCCAAGGTCTTATAAAGCTAACAATGGTGTCCGATTTCAATTTAATGCATTTTTGTTAACATTAGGGATTTCGTTAGCTGCTACTGTCCCTTCAATCCTATGGGTAAAGATCGCGGCTAGCTGCAGGCCCTGGAGCTCCATCAGGGCCTCTGCATTTTGTAGTCCAGTTACCCAGAAACTGTGACTCTGCGCGGGTATGGAGCGCCGCGGGCTTCCCTTCGTGACGGAGATCCAGCTAGTTCACAGCAAGCCGCAGTCTATGAAGTAGGACACGCCGGGCGGCGAGGCAGCACCGGCCGCTGTCACGTAGCCTGCTGAGCTCCTGCTGAACTGCGACACACAGTCGGACAAAATTTGCAATTAGCCATCAATTTTCGTAAAACAGCCCATATTTGACCTCTACATAGTTGATTTCTCGCATAAAAAAGTCTCAGAAGTGAATTTAGTGATAAAGTAGCAGATTAACAATGTATACAATGTCTGAGATCTGCGTGACCTATTCAGAAGACTACCTGATCTCAGATCAGTGGTGTAGCCTATGTAAATGTTGGGGCGTGACAAAGATAGAGACTAGAGCCAAATGAGGAGATTTGCCCGTTTTTTCAGAGGCAGTTTCAAATTGTGAGATTTGCAGAGGAAAGAGGTGTCAATGGGATTTTGAGTTTCTATGTATTCCCTAGTTACCCACTAAACTGTCATTATTCAACTATGACAAGGTAAAATCAAGTTTTGCATTCAATCACCCCTTTAACCTAGTTGTAATTAGAGGGCCCAATACCTACTTTTTGTGTACATGTTGTACGTCCCATAATTTAAGTCCCATCTGTACAGGCACCTTTTTAAAATATAGTTTTGAGTTTTTACCCATTCAGACATGCATTTCCAGTTCAGCAGGTGACGTGTTTCATGTGATTGTTTTCCAGAATATTCTCGTCTATTACAAGCCACCTCCTGTTATTGGACAGTGCGGCCCGCAGCAATGACCTGGAATATTAATCCTGTCCAAACATGATTTTTTTATGTAATGGAATTAATTAGTGCTGTCAGTTAAACGCGTTATTAACGGTGTTAACGCAAATCCATTTTACCGTCGTACATTTTTTTTATCGCGAGATTAACGTTCTTTTTGGCATAGCAAACTTTGTAGTTTTTTTCACATGCTGTTGCAGCAACTAGTAACGTTAGAAAAACTACAACACCACACCGGATCTAGCTAGACCGGAAAGATAACAACAGGCACGCTGCACACACTTGTTTGGGCTTGCGAGCCGGCCAAAGAGTAGTAGGGTAACGATACGTTTTGAGTGGATGGCGAGTTCCATGGTTCCATTGAGAAGACCAAAGTGATCTGTGTGTTTTGTCGTTGTGAACTGAGCTATCATCGCAGCACGTCCAGTCTGAAATACCACTTGATGGTCAAGCACACAGCTCTTCTCCGCCCCCTCGTCAAAGCCAGGCGACGAAAGCACAAAGCAAGCCGATCCACTTTTCCATGTTGATAAGAGCATTAAAATGAGAAAAAATAATGGGACAAAAAGAAATCTAGGAACATTTAGAATAGATAAAAATGTGCGATTAATTGCGAGTTAACTATGACATTAATGCGATTAATCGCGATTAAATATTTTAATCGTTTGACAGCACTATAATTAATCTTAAAGTGTGCAAATAATGGTGCATTTAGATTGTGAATCCTGATTTTTAGATACACAGTGAAACCTACATACTAAGCGTTACATTAAGAACCAATGATTTCTAATAATATGATATGATCTATTTAACACATATGTATCTGCAGCACCATAGCCTCTGCTGTTGATTTTGATGATGAAAGGGTTTTTCTTTGTGTTGAACAGACATTTTACCATTTGAATTATCCTCTTGTAAGCCGTGGTGTTGGATGGGAAAAGGGAGATTTTAAAGGATGTTAGTAAAGCCTCTTACAGTCTTTTCTTTTCCTTACTCTTGTGTAACTTCTGTTCACCCTAACAAAGGGAATGCTGCAAAATGTCTTTGATTCATCACTGATTATTTTAACTCCCAACAACCAATCATTTGTTGCATTGCAAACTATTCACATTATCCCTCTTTCTCTCACCCTTCCATATTGTTCTGTATATTCATGTACTGGTTATATACATGTCTTACTTGCATATCTTCTCCTCAGATGAGAGAGAGTTGGTAGAAGATGAAGGACCCACTAAAGAAGTAGAGAGTGAGAGCCAATCAGTGGAGCAGCAGCAGCAGGAGCAGCAGGAGCAGGAGCAGGAGCAGGAGGAGGAGGAGGAAGAAGACGGGGTTCAGAAGGAGGAAGAGGTGGACTCAGAGCAGAGTCACAGCGCCCCCTGTGAGACAGAGTCTCAGCCATCGTAGTTGCAGAGAGTCCAGAAGAGGGCCAGGGCTGTCGGATCATTCGGTCCAAACAAAAGGTGTTGGTATTGGCCATGATAGACAGGTGGCATTTTTAAGCAATATAACTGAACAAGGATTGTCACCAACAATAGTTTAACAATATTGTTTTTCCTTGCAACCAAAAACTACATCAATCACACTTTTACTTTTGTCTAAATGAGAAAGACGAACCATGTAAAGGAGAGTATGTAGCACGATGTAGTAAATGGTGTGTATTCTTAATGAAAAACATTAACTTTGGTCATACTGCATTATGTTCATCATATGTAATAATACAGTTGTCCAACTTTATTGCCTAAAATGATGCCAACATATCATGGCCTTTTGAGTTTGATTGACTGCGAAGGTGTCAGGTCGATGATTGTAGTATAAATCTTAAGGCTTTTTCTCGATAGAGCAGTTGGCTGCTGATAATGCTCTGTATGTGGGTACTGACAGTCAGTATTCTATAATTTACCCTATATGTTTTTTTTTAGGCATGATTTGTTCATAAAAAGTTGTGATTTTAGATAGAACTGCTGGTTCACAAAGAGTTTGTCTTTAGGCGCAGCAGAAACTTAAACATGCTTAAATCTCAATTCCTTCACTGACCCTGACTCCACTCAGTGTCTGGGGTGTCTGTATAATTGGCTAAATATCAGTAGTTTATTACAGTATGTTTACAAATGTAAGTACAGTACATACATGTTATTTATAGTTTTGTTGATTGGTGAGAAAACATGAAATCAAACAGAGTGCATCTTAAGACAAACCTTTTGTGAATCAGGACATCATCGATTGTGTTAACAGTATGATATTAAGTTTCAAGGTCCTGCTATAGCTTTCTTCATCTCCTGCTTTTCATCCCCCCAAACAAGCTCTTAGCATACTAATACATTTTGTTTGGATACATTTGTTATACCCACATTTTACCAAACACTGACACATGTCAACATTTTGTCCTGCTGAATCTTTAAGTTTTATTTTAGGATGTTTGAGCAGCTTGTCCCAGACAAGAGGTATACCCAGAAAACACAGCTAACGTTCTCCTCATTAGCTAAAAAAAATGGATGGCACTAACCAGAGAAAGCAGCTGCTGCAAGTCTATACATTGACTGTTGTTGACCATACATGCCTTTGCTTCTTCTTTGTTGGTGAGAAAGTTAACATGCAGTCTAGCTTTTTCGTAGGCCAACTTGTGTCAGCAACAAATTATGTTAAATGTCCCACTTATTACTGCAGTTACCCAGAACAATGTGTGCAGCACCCAATAACTGAACTCACATCAGCCATCAGTGGTGCAGGAGAAAATGTGTGTTTTGAGCAGAGGCGCATGTTTGTAGACTATTTTGAATGTGTGGTAAAAACCATATAACCCTGCTGCTTTATCTGCGCTCTCCCTAGATAGAAACATCCAGACTCATCAGGTCTTAATTTCCTAACCTAGATTGGATTGTAGTATGGGATAAGTAAACCTCTACAATTTATTTGAGTTGTTGGGTTTTATGGAGATCTTTGTTTGAAGTAGGGAGTTGCAATGCAGGAGTACATGGGGATAACCTCACAGAAGGGCCCTGCCCATACTGGGGGCGATCCCAGTACTCATCAGTGCCTACTTGCTGAGAAGCAGCAGTGCTAACCACTGAGCCACCATGTTGATGAGTTGAACTAAAAATGAAACAGATTCTGAATAAAGTGGACATGTGGAAGGTGAAATAATTTAATAGACTGGAGCTAAAATTGCCAATTTATCTCTATCTGGTTATTGGAATATAATTTGCCAAATGCACTGTTGTTTTATCTGTATTTCGAGACTTTATTTGCACTGAGTTTCTCTTTGTATTTATTTGGCCACATTTATGTACAAGTATGGCTGCACTGTTTAGTTTTAATTGCCATGGTATTGAAACAACCGCTTAAAAGTATAGGCCTGGTTTGCGTTCTGTAGCATTTGTTGAAACATTTTGGTGTTTTCTTCTTTTTGCTAACTTTCATTTTAAGTGTTTTAAAAGTGCACTCACAGTAGGCACTCCTAGTGCGTACCTTGGTTACTACAGTTATTTTCACGAGTTTACAGTGCAATCTGCCCTGTGTCTAGCTACTGTAGCAACATACAAAGTAGGAGGTCCATTTGACCAGCCCTAGCACCTCATGTTTTTGACAATAATTTCTCAGTTTGTTATGAAATGGAACCAGAAGAAATAGTGAGTGTCTATGCAAATGTAAATATGTGGTATCACCTGTGTTGTACAGGTCTGGTTCTAGAAACACACACAGGCTATGTGGGCAAAGTATTCTTGAGGGGTACACAGACAATACATTATATTTAATGTGTGTTTAGTTTTTGATTTTCACACTAATTCTGTGTGTGTTTCTAGTTGTTGACCTCCTCAAAACCTCGCAACAACCCAGAATCATTTGGCAGAAGTTGGCCTTAAAGGTTTGGGCTAGCCTTCTAAGTCTGTACATGGCAGCACATATGCTTTTGGACAAACCTTTGTTGAATGTTGAAGAGAGACTTTGTAATGAATTTAAAGCCGCCTGACTCCACAGCTTGACATGATTTTTGATTGACTTGTGGTTAGCTGAATGGTTCCAGTGTTAACAAGCTCTTAAATCCCACTTAATACCTGCTGGTGGTGAAAATGTGGTAAAAATTCTAATTATGAAGCTGTCATTTATATTTAATATTTAAAAAACTTCTTGTCTTGTGTAATACCTGTTTACTTTGCATTTGTAGTTTGTTTTTTCTCTGCTAGATTTATCAGTTACCTTTCTACCAACGCTGGTTGTCATTAAGTAGGCACATGGCACGCCTAATAAAAGTTTCAACAAAACAAGGCAATAGTTGTTGTGTTGTGGTTACTTACATGCTGTCCATGTCCGCTTCACAGATTAATTTAGTTTTGCCCCAAATTCAACTAGCTGTAAGGCCAGATATCAGAAGGGGTTAGTGAGAACTCTTTGCTTATTGTGATTTAAGGGAGCTTTTTGAATTGCTCAGTCTAAGCTCGTGCCCACATGCTATCCACAAAACACACCTATAACCCATGTGTGCCATCCCTTTTTAAAGGGGCGCTATGCAGTTTTGCCAGAGCTCCCCCTACAGCTTCGGAATAGATATTTGGCAGCTCCTATATTTACTCGTGTCTGACTCCTCGCTCGGTCAGTCTGCCGTTTCCTCTTTCTCTGTTCCTCCGACAATGCTTTCCTAGCTTTCTGCTTCTTTTTTGCCGGCTCAGCCATGGCGATAGTGTGAAAAACTCCATCGCTACCTTGTTCTTATAGCTAGCTGGTTCCTGAATGGGTGTATGTGTGCAGTGCCGTGAAGCAATTCGTTGCATCGCGAGATCTGATATCACGCCATACTTCCTGATGCTGAGGCTGGCGACTCGCCGGCCAAAGGTTGCAAGGGTGATTTTTCAGCTCACAGGCGCTAGGGGGGAGCGAGACGACCACCATTCAACTCGAAAAAAGTCATATAACCATTCCAATGACTCCGAAGCTGTTCAGTTAAGGTAAATTAAGCTAAAAAAAACTGCATAGTTCCCCTTTAAGTTGTATCCAAATCAAACAACATAGCGTTTTTTTCCTGGGGAAAAAAGTTAATTTGTCAAGAAAATTGCGACCTACAAATTGCACAATCAAATTAGATTTTTGGCCTGCTATGAAGGATAAGTAATAACTCACTTACATACAATACCTTATGATAAAACAATAATTTAAGATAAAATGGTAGAAAGTAATAATGTATTTTATTTTTTCACTGTAATTCACATCTACATAACTGCAAATGTTAAAAAAAAAGAAAGGAAAAAAAGAACAGCGCAATATGACAGCAGAACTTTATTGTATAATTAAACCAAACCAAATGGATGTTCTTTTATCATATGGAATCACAGCTGCAAAATAAATCAAGTTGTCTTCAGCTGGTTGCTGTTTACACAGGCAGCCACACTACAGCTGTGATATTGCTTTACAAATCTTCCTTTGCTATGTCACTGTTTATTTTATTTGTTACGACACAATTAAAGCTGCACATAACACACCTCTTATCAGCATAAATCCCATGTTCCTGAAAGGAGTTAACATTATTTGACCTTATTTATTTAAACGATCATTTTGATATTTTGATGTATGGTAACTTAAAGCTTTAGTGCGTAACTTTTTGATATTAATGAACGTCCGTTACATTCAAGCCGTTGCCAAATGAGTTGCTACAAAGCTAATTAAGACTATTAGCTCCACACAACTCTCTCTGTATTTCTCAGTATGGCTATGTTCAGAGGATTGTGTCGTCCGGTGACATTTCGGCACAGAAGCTCAAGTGAAGATAATGACCTCTTCTGAAAAGTCCATCATGTTTTTTTAATCCTCCGTGTCCTCCTTGGCTACTAGCAACTGTGTGGAGGAGGGGGGGTGATTACGTAAGGCTTGTATCATGTGGACGCGCCGACAGTTTTGTTGTCATTACTTAGAATTCCTCATGGGGGCGACAGAAACTAAGCACTATAGCTTTAATAAAACTTTATAGACTCCATGCCTTTATTGGCTCTCCATTTACCAGTAACTCTACATACAACAGGTCTGTTGTTTTTAGTTTTTTTTTTTTTTTACAGATTTTCACTGAAAACTAGATTTTTTTAAAGCGGCAGATCAGTTCAAACTGATTTTCAACCATAGTCCTTCAATGTGGTTGAAAATCATTTATCGAAACAATATTAAAAACTAATGAGCTCTTAACAAACTGTTCAACAGAGTAAAGAGGAATTTACATGCAGTGACAAAGCAAACCTTGCCATTAAGCCATATTTACACAATTCATAACCTTAACCCATAAATATAAATGAGAAGTTTAGAAGTCAAGTGAGTGTCAGGCAAAACAAAACAACCCAACTTCCAAGCAGGACTATATCTTGCCTGCACTCAAAGACCAAGTCTATGTCCTCAACCAGACTCAGTCTATACAACTGGCAATAAAGTTGGATTGAAATAAAAGAAAATTCGTAGCTCTGTTTTGAACAAACTGAACACAGGTTTCTATGTAGGCAATCACTCTAAACTGAAGCCCTCGACTGACCTACAGTACAATAATGGGATGGAGAATGTTAGTAGACAGTGCATGTATTTGCTATACAGCTTCCATTCTCAGTTGATCATCAGCACAGCGGACATGATCTCATGTTAAAAGTCTGTTTTAACATTTAAGAAAATCCTCAGACCCCAACCTTAAACCAAGCTGCCAAAAAAGGCAAAACAAATACATTTTTACTGTTATGGCTTTTACATGAGAGTGATAACATACACTCACCATAGTGAATCACAGCAATTAAACACTGTACAAAAACTAAAATAATAAACAAGAATAACTTCAAGTATGACCCATGTAGATCACAATCATGCCTTTAAGATGCAAGCTTTACTGCAGTCTCAATTTCATTAAATACAAACATGCACATTCAAAGGTGACACAAGAGTGCCTCTCCAAGTGTGACGACTGCTCTGACAACAGACGTACTCCTTCGTGGGTCAGGCCTCTACAGCATGTTGAGCTCGATGAGTCTCCCAGCAAAGACGGCAAGTGTCCCGATGATGCACACGGCCATGAAAACACAGAGCAGGATGTGGTCCAAAACCATGGCAACAAACTTCCACTCCTCTGCTGCCTGGAACGAGACGTAAAAGTGTAATAGGATTTATATATTGGTTTGCTGCTTTATGTTTTAAAGTTTGCTTTACAGACACACAAGAGACATTGAGAAGACAATAAAGTGCTTTTGGGTTCAAGTCTGCCAGTACCAGTGAACATCACAGTTTGTCTAGTTAGCAGGATATTTGTTTGACGTTTGGATACGTATGCTTATTGGCAGAGGGAACGGAACATTGATAAAACTCTGAAGCTAGAGAAAGCAGCTGGTTAGCTTAGCCCAGCACAAAGAGTGAAAACAGGTAAAAAGCCACCCTGGCTCTGCCAGAAGTAAAAAATAAAATGCCTACCAGCACCTCTAAAGCTCACTAACAACCTACCTCTCCTTTTTTTACTGTCTATGCTAACAACACATTTTACCTTGTTTGTTTAATTCATACAAACAACTAATTATACAAGGACAAGTTGTGGTTGTACGGGGGGGGTTATGTGCTGGACCATTTCTTTGTCAGGGCTGAGTGAGTCTATGCTAGTTGCAAGGCAACCTCATGGTGACAAGAATTTAGGAAGTCACTGTGAAATTGAATTAAATCTTTGCTATTTTTGCTACTGCAATCAAGTCAAGTCATTTTATTTATATAGCACATTTTAAACGAACAACAGTTGACCCAAAGTGCTTTACAGGTAGAGCAGGGAAGGCAAAAACGGTATGCCATAAAGATACATAATCAATTGTGCAAGGTACCATGAGTATAGTATACAATATATATAGTATAGGCAAAGGTAGAATTAAATAATGTAACATAGAATAAAGCAATGGAACAACGTTTGTAAATACAAAAAGATAAGAAAAAGTTGAGTTCAGTTCATAGCTCTGAATCTTTAAAAAACAAAAAACAAAAAAACATTAGGAATCAAAGGGAGTTAAAAGCAAGAGAGTAAAAATGTGTCTTCAAATTTGATCAATTGAATAGCACATTTAACTCATGATAATATATCACTACTTTTGATGCAGATACAGAAGATGCAGATAAAAATATTCAGCATAACATTTTAGATTTTTAAAATACTACATTTTGACTACTGTGCAGCTTTGATAGAGGCATTTTAGTTCGTTTTTTTGTATAAACATGGATGGTTTTATGTATTTGACAAACTTATAGTCCATTATCCATGCAGGCGTTGTCTTACATTGTTAGATTCCTCGTCTGATTTCATGGTCTCAGCGATGTATTTCACCCCTTCAATGGCGCTGCGGACATCAGGGTTTTTAGAGATGGGAGACTGGTAGGTGACACTGGTGGGGGTGGGGTTACCTGCAGGGGAGAGACAGGATGTAGTTGTAGGGATGCACAGAAAGAGATACTGCATCCTGGTAACGTGTTTCTGACTTACGTAGTGTATTCCGCTTTTTAATCATAAAGCATATTACAGCAGTTTCATGTTTTAATTAGTGTTTCTTCACATCTGGGATCAGTTGGAATTATCTCTGTGACTCACATTATCTAAAACGTTTCCACTGACATTACCACCTCCATGTTACGCTACACTAACATTCCAGAGTGTAAACAATCTGGCTCCCTGCCTAGAACATATACTGCTACCACTTGTCCTCTGTCAAAAATTGTGGGTTCTGTCATTTAGTTGTAGCCTAGTCTATGTCCACGATGTTCCACTTCTGGGATTACTCCGGTGGCGCCGGAAATTTCACCGGATGGCACTCTTTTCGGCCGGATGTCCATTACCTTCCGCTTTCTTTGTGTTGGAATTTTAAACTCCGGTGGATTTCTGAGGACTATGGTTAACTGCTCCTCAGATCTCTGCAGGGTAAATCCAGACAGCTAGCTAGACTATCTGTCCAATCTGAGTTTTCTGTTGCACGACTAAAACAACTTTTGAACGTACACATGTTCCACCAAAACAAGACGATTGTGATTGGTTTAAAGAAATGCCAATAAACCAGAGCATGTTTTTCTCCAATCCCGGAATGTTGTGTGGACTAGCCAGACCCTCCTTCGCAGCGCTGTGGAGGAAGTTTCTGGCAATGCGAGACTAGTTGTAGCCTTGCCTGAGATGTCAGAGATGTCCATGTCAGTAGGGAACAACCTCTTCTGCCGGATCTCCTGACTGGGACGCTTCATTGTTGAGAAGAACATCATGTTGGGAATGGTTTCGATGAAGACCTGAGAGACAAACAGATGCAGGTATTGATTAAATTCCTTTCATTCATTCAGTCACATACAACAACATTTTTTAAAGCATCGCAGGTAGATAACAACAACAAAACGTAAACCTTGCGGATCCAGGCGGGCATGGTGTGCGTGCTGGGCGAGCGGTGATGTGTGTTGATGACGATGACGGTGATGATGATGGAGGCGATGACAAACACCATAGTGAAGAGCATGTATTTCCCTATGAGAGGCACAGCGCTGGAAGTGGAAGGGATCAGCTCCACAATAACCAGCAGGAAGACAGTCAGAGACAGCAGGACAGAGATGGAGAGAGTCATCTTTTCACCTGGAGACAGAGAGGTGGACACAAAAACAGACGTTCAGGCTACTTTTACACTTTTAAACAGTTCTTATATAAGAAACTGGTGGTCAGTTAGGGCTTTCCGGACAAAAGACTAACTTGTCATTAACTTGTGTTTTATTTATGATCTAGTGTTACAGAATCACACCCAAGAATAGGAATATAGTCGTACAAGCAAATGACTGGAACATTCCAATCTGTCACAGGTTTCCAAATCTTATTAGATTTAATGGATTTTCCACATAAGAAAGTGGCCCAAAAAAGGCCTGGAAATATTTGACTTCATGTGCTTTTTCACAGTTTCCACATTCGTAATACATATCTTATATGTACCACATGTGACCAAGTACATTTGAAATGAGTTATTATGTAATTACATTAGGGCTGGGCGATACGGAGAAAAGCAAATATCACGACCATTGTTGACCAAATACCTCGACCAAATACCTCGATATCGATACCGCAGCGATATTGTAGGGTTGTCTATTGGTGCTTTCACTAAATATTTACACAATGAGATTTTTGATAAATAATCATCAGTAATGTGGATATAATGACTAAGTGGGTAAAGGAAAATAATAGAACAGTTAACAACAGTCTGGTAAGTTCAGAAAATTACCACATTACTGTAATGCAGCCTTTAAAACCAGGAAAAGACCACACTTACGCCATATTACGATATCCAAAATCTAAGACGATATCTAGTCTCATATCACGATATCAATATAATATCGATATATTGCCCAGCTCTAAGTTATGTGTACCAACTGGTGAAAATAGGGTATGGTCATACCTACTCTATTTAGTCACCATCAAAGTTTAAAACATTTTTTGGACACATTTCTATGCACTTCAGAACCCACCAGGATCTACGTACCGGAGTCAGTAGGCAGGTAGAAGACCAGTCCGGTGAGAAAAGAGAACAGCATGCAGGGAATGATGACGTTGACGATGAAATAGAGAGGCAGCCGCAGCATCAGAAAATGGTAGGTGATGTCAAGGTATGGTGTGTCGGGACAGCAGGTGTAGTAAACCCAGTGTTTCCAGCTCCTGTAGTCCTTTAACACCCATTCACCCGACTCCATAAAGTTACTGAGGTCAGGCCGATCGCTGTCCTAAAAGACAGAAGAGTAGGACATAATGCCCAACAATATATTACAAAAGGGATAAGAGCATTTGGGGTTGAACTAATGGTGTTATGACAGGAATGATAGGATGGTTAAATTAATTGTTTGTTGGTTTTTTTTTTTGGGGGGGGGGGGTAGATACTAAATCTGTAGTCATTTGGAACAACAGACACTAAGTCACACTCACTGGATTGATGACGACCAGCTTTCCATCATATGTCCAGGTTCCCAGTTTCATGCTACAGTTCTGCAGGTCAAATGGGAAATGGAGGACGATAATCTCACAGTAACTCTTAAAGATGGCTGGAGGGTTCCATGTTATCATCCCAGTGTACTCCAACAGGACTTTAGTTTCATGGATGATGGCAAAGTCACCATCAGCGCTGTAGAAGAGCAGGACAGGGACAGAGGAGAGGAGCAGTATAAGATGTTTAAGTAATGCTAAATGTAAAAGTGTGTTTGAGAATATAAGAGAGTGTGTTTACTTGTTGTATAGCACCAGGTCAGGTTTCCATATGTCGGTTGAAGGGACTCTTATCTTCCGGATACCTCCGTATTCATCTGGATTCCACTTCAGGTTCACATCTAGCCATTGCTGGGGTGAAAATCCGGATATTTAGATAATTTAGTCTACTAATGTTCTAAAAAAACTTTACAGCAGATTAGTTGTTCTGATTCTGATTCTGAAAAACGTATTGCAATGTACCATACCCTCTTGTGTAAATATTGTGACCTAGTTAGCATTGTTATTGTATTTTTAAATAAATGGTTAGCATACATTTTTGTTCTTGTCCTGAATTCAACACATTCATATTTACCTGTCTGAGACGGACATTACTGGTCACAATCTGGTTAACTTCATCCTGAGAGATGCAGAAAAAGACAGCAGTACATTTTTTTGTGAAATTTCAGGACACAATCTAATTTGTATGCGTATAACCATGTATTTTGTGTTATTATGGACTTGTGTAATTTTGATTAGTTTAGAACAAAACAATAAAAAGCACAGATAGAGGCAAAGTTTTCCCTCCATTTTAGTGCAAACGCTCTTGAATCGCTCAATTAAAGGTTAACGGTTGAACAAACTGAAATGTGACTTCAGCTGAAAAAGTTTTCTACACCAAATTGTCAAAGCAAAGAAAAACATTTTCTGAGATGGCCACAACCGCCTTACCATTGCGCCACCTGCTGGCAGCAGACAAAAGTGTGGCTTTAGTTGTAGCCTACTGAGCAATTTAGAAATGAATATAGGTCTGGACTGGATTAATGCATAACATAACACATCCTCGGTTGTTATTTATCATTATTCTACAATTTATGATCAGTGACTGGATAGAACAGTTGTGTTTTAATTTAAATTTGGTCGCAATGTCAAGGGCCTGGTGCGTGGGAAAACAACAGTGCGCATGCTCAAAGCCATTGAACGGAGATGGCACAAAATTGCTATTTGATTGGCTATTTGCGACTGTCACTGTTGTCATCATTGGCTGGTAGTTGGCACTGGCAGAAGTTGGTAATGTTACCCGCCATAACCATGAACGACGTGAATTATCGTTTACAGCACACATTTAAAAGTCTACCTTTTGAAGAAAAACTTGAGATAAAGCACCTTGCTGCTCACCAGCCGCGGTATGATGTTATAAACCAAACCACCTGTAAAAATAATCGCATTTTACCGTGGAAACATGGCTAACTTGTGAGAAGACTTAGCTTCCCGTGTGCTATTCGGAGGGGATTGTAACGCTAACTGGGCAAGAACAGGCTTTCAGGATCTCACGCACCTTTCTGCGGTGATTAAGGTTAGCTAACATGAAAACAGCAGGATAACGGGGAAAATTGACTGCTTTGGCTCCCAGTAGTAAAGTTTTTCATCAACAGTGCTAACGCTAGCAATTGCTGTCCACTTGACGTCTTTTGGGGAAAATATGGATACTGCGACACGAGGAGAGAAGAGAAGACAGGAGTAGTAAGACGTGTCGTCGAAGGACTTGACAAGCGAATTGCAGCCATGGTCTAGCTACATCTTTACAGACTGGTAAAGCTAAGGACCCAGAAGGAGAGCTACAACAGTAAGAGAGCAACTTATTTGTATTTGCATTGTGCTTCATGTGTTTTCTGGCCGCCGTGCTATGACTGAGACGATATGCTTGTCGTAACCTGGTTCTAAAGTATGGGTAGCATACCCTTCAAAAGACCTACATTAATTGAAAGGATTCTGATCTTACTGATGCATCCACTTCATTGGAAAACTTTAAACCATTTTGTCTACTAATGTACTGATAAAGCTAAGTTTAGTTGTTTTATTTCCGTCTTGAAAATTATTTAAAGGCTCTAGTCTGAACACGGGTGTTTTCAGTTAGTCTGGTTGATTAGACCTCTCCCCAAGACTGTGTAGGTGTGTATAGACTGATTAATTACACCTTTTATCATTACTTTTGGTGAATGAAGATGCCTAATAAATTCCCATCAAAGCTCCCGCCCACCTTCAACCTAAGCAGAGCTCTAATTAGCCAGAATATCTGAAAACACCTGTGTGGGTGTTCAAGGGCTTTACATTGTTTTAGTTTTAAATGCCTATTCATTGTGAAGTGTCTGGACCCAGTGCCTGGACACAGAAGTAGAGCAATTAATTTATATTTGCATTGTGCTGCTTGTGTTTTGTGGCTGCAGTGCCATGACTGAGCAGATATGCATGTTCTAACTCCTGTTTCTATGGGTGGCATACCCTTCAAAAGGCATACATCAATTTAAAGGTTGCCTCCACTTCAGTGGTAAACTTTGTGTCACTTGGTTTAGTGTCACAAATTCCCCATACAATGTCCTACGTGCAGTTTAGTGTCCCAAATTCCCCATACAATGTCCTTAATTAATTATGAACCTGCTAAACCACCTGTGCTACCCTAACCCTACCCCTAACCTTAACCCTAACCTTAACTTGTCTCAAATAAGACTCTCATCATTTGGGAAACTCAGTTTTTGGACAATAATTTGACACTAAACTGCACGTAAGCCTCACGATCCATTGTTACATCCCTACTATCCACTTCATACACTATGAAGTACCATGGTCATCTTCTTTACAGCCTGGACCCAGAAGGAGAGCTACAAACAGTAAGAGCAATTTCTCTTTATTTGCATTGTTCATGTGTGTTTTTTGCGGCTGCCGTGCCATCACTGAAATGATATGCTTGCTATGACCCTGATGCTAAAGAATGGGTGGCATACACCGCATAGGCATACATGGCTGCTTAGCCGAGCCTATTGTCATTTGGCCTCTGTCACCTTGTTGCATTGTGTTCTCATGACATAGACAGTGTTGCTGGATTCATGTGAGTAGTAGCCTTGGTCTTTGACGCATGATGTTTACATTATTTTGGTTGCCATGCCATCACATGGTCTAAAAGCTTGTGACTTTCTGTCTGCATGTGACATAAACCTTGTTGCTAGAGTGTACTGTAAATGGTAATTGAAAAGAGATGCTTATGTGTTGGGAGAATATTTTGTGTTTCACACAATTTGGCCAGTGCTTACGATTTCATCCTTTCTGTATAGACTGACTAGGTTTTCAGACCTGGCTTTTATATTTCAGTACCAAGGACAGTGGCATTATTTGCTATTATAGCTCTAGTTTTGTGATCCATAGATGGCTGTGACTTTTTCTCTGAATAGGACTGTTTCCATATATTTTTATATTTGATTTTAAATTAGTTTGATGAATCCTATATTTAACTTCAAGTAAAGGAGCATCATTGAGTTAACAACAATCGTGAAGTGAAACCATGCTGCCAATATATCTGGTCTTAAATCGTGCCTTATTAAGCTATTAAGCTATGTTTCCAATCCATCAAATAGCTTGTCTAATGCTGCCTTGTTTTGAACTAGTTAATGCAATTGGAACATTTCTTTGAGTTAGCAAATTTATACAAATTGTGGCCTTTATAAAAAATATATATATAAAATGTGTGCCGTACACAGGGTTTAAAGTAGTAAAATGTTTTACTGAAACAGCAGCAGTTTTTGCTGGAGAGTACAATTCTTACAAGTCTGCAAAGTGAAACCAGAATTACAGATGTTAGTGCGTTCTTAGAAATGATATTAGTATGACAGACTTTAATTTCTTTCTTCATGAAATGGAGTAATGGATGGTCTTCACTAACATCGTTATTTAGAGGAAGCCTAAAAGCCTCAAGTGATAATGTTGTGAATATGTCATGCCACTTACATAAAGTAATTATTTTATTTAGCTCTTTCCAATATCAACTCTTTCCCTTTCCCTTACCACACTGATAAGCTGTATTAGCTGCAGTCCCACGGTGACCACTACAGCTTCACTGAAGTGGTTAACGGGACGAACCACCTTGTTGTAACCAGTAAATAGGTTTTTCACCAGACGAGTCTCATCCTCTGAGCAGGATACTGGACCTAGGACACATACACAATTCTGTCAGACTTTATTTTATTTTGTTATACACGTCTCATCTTCTAAATGTATGGATAGAGAGGTTGGGGATCAGACTGAATGATTTAAGTGAATGAGTTAAAAACCTTCAAACTTTACTTGGATCGAAAATCA
Organism: Sander lucioperca; assembly: GCF_008315115.2. Taxonomy (NCBI): domain Eukaryota; kingdom Metazoa; phylum Chordata; class Actinopteri; order Perciformes; family Percidae; genus Sander; species Sander lucioperca. Next base: position 29,635,484 of record NC_050187.1, read on the forward strand.
ATAATGTGCGATGTTCAATATTTGTGCTGGTCACACATTCATAACAAAGTTTATTTTTGGCTCACTTTGGCTGAGGTGCACAGTATGACATGTGGCCATACCCAGCTGACGCCCATGTCCAACCAAATGTTTTCACACTGGAACTAAAATCACAGCTGAAGCGAGAGGGAGGCCAGCACATTGCTTTTAACTGTGATTCACACAGCAAACATTTCCCAGGCTTACAACCAGCAACCTGAAACCCTTCAAAGTGACTGCAAGAGTTTAAGTAGGAAGACAGGAAGATCGAGGAAATATCAGATGAGAGAGAGAGGCAGGGACAGGCACATGCAGACAGATCTACCGCAACAGCAGTCAAGTGACTGGCATGCCATATTGGTGAAAAGCCTCCGCACTGCATGTCCCATGAGCTGTCTAGGCACTGCGATCAAGTAGGTTTCTGTATAAATCCATAGAGCGGAACCTAATCTGAGTGTTAAGAGGGTATTTGGGAAAAGCAGCCCTGACAAACCACTTGACATTAAGTCTGGATCAGTTAGTGCTCAGAACAGTTAACCTGCATTTAACACCTCTTCATACAAAATGTGTTTCCAGCTAACAGACTTATAGGCCTTTTTATTTATTTTTTTTAAACCATGACTTTATGACCATGACCCATAAATTATGCTTGGTCTATGGGATATTCAACATAAAAATATAGCCTACTACAGCCCAATGCAGCCTAGAGCAGCTTCACGTGTTGGTTACTGATGAACTAGAGACATAAAACAGAAAATATCTTAATGTATTTATTCATTAATTCATTATAATAATTCTTACTCAGAGTCGGCCTGTCTGCCCCCAACAGGCTTTTACAAGGCATTGCATTGACAAGAGTGTGTTTATCTGTACTACAGCTGATCTGTGTGGGGAGCTTAAACTGTGCCAGATTTTCTTTTGGCAGTTTTACACTTTTTTTAGTACTGCTAAAAGTTGGTGTTTTTTGTGTATGACTTGCTTTTTGACCTTTTACGTTGCTAAAATAATCCCAACAGGTTATTCTGTTTGTGTATTACATCATCAACTAAAAATCAGCAGACTAGATGTTGGCAGTAGTTGACACCTTGAACTATTTTACAAACAATGCAATGGTGAGTACTTGTTTAGAACTGTTGAGGTGTGAAATCTACATAGGCTTCACTTTTGTTGTTGTTGTGAACATAAGAGAGCCTGAACGATGCTGAATTTGTGACGCTGATACTTGATGATGTTAATATGTGATAATGCCAGATACATACGGATGGAATACATCCCTCAAATGTGATTTTTAAGAGTTTCTGACTGCAATTTATTTTTGAATATTTGCAAATGTGTATCTATGATCAGTGTTAGCAGATAATATATTAAGATACTGTTCTGGTTCTACCAGAAACAATAGGCATATCATTATTATTTATATTATTTAATTATCATATTTGAATATTACCCTTCAGTCTCCAATAGGCTGGTAACCGCTCTCAAGACAGAACTAACATAACTTGAGTCTTTATCTTGCCCACGTGTTGGCGCTACTATTGTAGTAGGCTATACTTTGTACTACAAGTGGACTATCGCATCCCCTTTGTTCATGTATCACAGTAAACACATTGTGTAGTTTTGTTATAAGGTGACTCAGCAGATTAGCATAGTGCTGCTTGCCAGACTGGGAAAGTGCTGGCAATCCACACTCAGTCTGAAACTTTAGACAGCAAGAGGAGACACACACACACACACACACACACTCAAAGTTTTATGTAATCAGAATACCCTATTATAATCCCAAAATAATTATCGTCATTGGTTTGTATAGTTGTAATTGCGTACTGCTTCTGGACATCACGCACCAGAAAACCATAGCACCTTTTATAGGGAGTAGCCCTTAAGACAAACCCACCCGCCCCGAACAACAATATCATCATCCATCGTGAAGTTTCACTGTCAACGTCGTCGTATGCCAAGTCAGTAGACCTCATCCAACCCTATTGTTTACAGTAATGATGTTCATTTCGCTGGCTGGCTGTCATTGACTGCCTGCTCCCTGTCTGTTGTCCTGCTAACACATACAAAAATAGATGGGAGGGAAGGCGGGACAGTGGAGCCACTTGGAGCTGTCAATCATTGCCTACTCTCAACTCCAATTTCCGCATGATACCGAACTAGCTCTTTCTATTTTCTGCCACTTTCTAGCTAAAAAGGAACAAAAGTGTGGGTGTGTATATTATTTTGAGTCTATGATTTTGTGGGCGTGAAGCAAGCTTTTGACCAAATGTCTTGTGAGAGGTTGGGAAAATGCTGTTGAGTAAAGTGAATTGGTCCTACTGTTACAATGCATTTGAGCAGGGCTTTAAAAAATGAGGAACTAGCCATTTATCCTTAAAATTGCCTTATTTGTCTGCTTTTGTAACCTTTTAGAGAACGGGCATGAATTGTTGCCTTCATTCATTCGATCGAGGTTTAATGGATATGGTTGGCTATAGATGGCTAGTTTGCTTACTCTGATCATTGCATTGCGTCTGTGCTGTGACTGTGTGACAGTCACATCTGTTACTCAAACACTAAACTGGTTATTGTTTCTGGCTGACACCAAAAACTGAATTTTCTTGTTGATCTTGTGTATAACTGAAAGATTTCTGCTGTTTCTCTTCATGTAACTATCTCATAAAGAGACCGATCTGTTCTATGTTTGACCACCCAATCATGGGAAAAATGCTTAGGCAACCTTCACTAAATACAACCTTAATAAAACAAAATAAAATAAATACATCTAACTGGATCTTTATTAAGACTGAAAATGCATTAACAAAATAAGATGCCACAACCAATAACTAAATATGGCAGTTACTCTTACAAAACAGTGGCATGGAAGACCACAGTGTGATTTTTTTTATTTTTATTTTTATTTTTTTTTTTAAAGTAATGCTATCTGAAGATCTTCATTTATTTAACACAATACATAACAGTCATGTTTGGAGGCTGGAATAATCTCTGATATACCGACAAGCAAGCTTGAGCTAGTAAATATTTTCCAAAGGGGATGTGTAGCATCCGAGAATAAAGACCTTCAAAAGATTTACTGAGCACCATTTTATTGCACATCTGCAGTGATGCAGATAATGTCCAACTGGTGTCTTACAGGCTGCATCCATTCACCCTGTCACACCACCTCTATCTGGCCACCACATCAATTTGTCACCAGTGTGTTTAATAAAATGTGCCAGTACCCAAGTCACTGAATTGCAAAGGATAAATTAAAGTAAATTTACTAGTGAAACTCATAGTTAGACTGTTAATCTTGCTGGTGTAGCACTGAATGATTTGATTATAGAAATAAGTGAAAGATAAACACTGAACAAAAATTAGCTAATCAATACGTGTTATTGAAAAATGACTTGAACATGAACATAAAACATTAGTATTTTATAAAGCACTGACAAAAGCAGTTACGGGATGTAAAACGCCTTCAGTTAAGATCTGATCAAAACTCTCCGCTAGCCATTTTAAGTTAAACTGCATAATACTGGTATATCAGGGAGAGTTCATTCAGTCCATTCCAACCTGCATTTAAGCGTTTTCAGAGCTGTTATTAATCTTTGTCAAGATAATTTTCTTAGCTTTTATTTGAACTCTTAAGTGTAATGTAATGGCCATGTGATCAACACAGAGGACACTGGGCAAACTTCCGGTTTTGGTTTCATTTCCTCTTTTGAGATACTGTAAAAACCCCAATGCTTCACGGCAGGTATGAGTGGATCATTTAATTTGATGTTAAGTAGAAGTTTTCAGGAATTGAAGTTAGGGTCTCTTCATTTGCTTTTTGCTGCTTACCAGATAAAGCAGTCCCATTCTGTTATAAATACTGTCTTTTCTTTCTAAGCAGAGTTTGTGAAATACATGGGTATGAGCATTTAATGAATGTGTAGTTTATCAGTTTGCAGGGATCAGTGAATGAGGATAAGAAGGCGATGCGCAAAACATGTGTTCAAATGATAGAGAAAATCGTTAAAGAGATGATCAAGCATAATACGGATGACTTACACATCTGTAAAGTCATCCATGATTTGGAGATGGCAGGGTAGGCCTGGTTGTTGGACTGTTCCAGTATTTGAATGGTCACACGTTTAATTCCCCCCCCCCAAGAGACAGTGTGTGCACCAACAGGCATGTGTCCCGTCCAAGTGTCCTTGAACAAAGACACTGAACCCATACCTCCTCACTGATAACTATAAATCACTCTTGAAGAGGACAACAGCTACAGAAAATGCCTAAAATAAGAATGCAGCAAGGAATGCTAGCAATGCTGAGTTGCCTATTTTAGGGTAGCTGAAGAGAACAAATGCTAACACTCATTTCTAGAAGTGCTTTGCACAGAAAGTTACATGCACAAATTCAAAGATTCAGTTGTAAGATGCTTCTTCAGGTATGCATGTATGGGTGGGCGCTATCATGATATATTATGCGATTCAGAATAGTAGAAGAGAAAAATCATGATTCTTTTCCCTAATATTATTTACATCATGGTAGCTGTGCCTTTTAATGTCTTTAGTTTTGTTGGGCCATTGTGGGAATTGTTGCAAATCAATGAGTGAGTCCGCTTTATGGCAGTATTGTATCTTTATGATTTTTGCATCATTGTGATGAAACACTTTGATTTGTTCGTTTTTGTTTGATTTAAATCACTGGAATAGCCCAAACAAGAGATTCCTATGTGATTCTTTGTTTTATCCATAAACTGTTTCCTTAAGGTTTTTTTTTTTTCCAAAAAAATTTACTTAGCACGGTATATATATGTCGTGAAAATAAAAATAAATATACGGGAATAGAGGATTTAATTCATATTCCCTAGTCTGCACTGTAGCTTTTTTTTTTTGGTTCCCAGGCCATGTGTCAGGAAGCTGTCTCCTGTTTCTGAGCAATGCCACTCCACACACCAGGCTCTGGAGAGATCAGTACTTTCTCTACAGAGAACATGTATTTAGCAACATGCATGCCTAAATAATACATACATAACACTAAGAAACTAAAAAACGTAGACTAGTCATTTTAGTTATAGCCTAGTTAATAGTATTGTTCAAAGAACTTTGGTCAAAGAAAATATAACTACATCGAGAGTACCTCTTTATTCCACAATTTTAGGACCTGTGCTGCCATAGCAAGCCCAGCAATCCCTTTCTATATTGATACTGTACATATTTGTCTTTTTACATGTATGTACACATATATATTCTGTATTTATGTTCTTGACTGCAGTACTTTGTTTATTCACTTTTTAATTTGTAAGCACCTAAGATACCAAGGCAAATTCCTTGCAAGTGAAAACTTACTTGGTAATAATTCTGATTCTGATATCAACACACACACACACACACACACACACACACACACACACACACACACAGGAAGGAAGACTTACCGGCAAGTAGACTGAGAATCCATGCCAGAAAGATCTGGACCTTAGAGAGGTTCATTTCTCCACCAGACGTTTATGAAAACGGCCCTGAAATCTACAGCATCCGTTTTTAATGTGTCGTTAACCAGTTAGCAGGTCGCAAGCTAACCTCAAGCTAACTGACTACACACAGAAGCAGACATATGCACTAAAGCTGTAGCACTCACTTTGGAGTTAAAGTGAGTACTGGGAAGGTTGATCGCTCAGTAAGTGAACTCTGAGCTCTGGTTTCTCCACTCCACCTCCCCCACCCAACAACATCCCAACCTCTCAGCACACTTCAAGGCACAGGAGACAGCTGGGAGTCTATGTGAGTGTGTGTGTGTGTGTTGAATATACACAAATCAACACTGTCATCATTTCTCATACATGTGGAAGTTTTTCTTATGGTAATGACTCCAGTATAACATCTTATATCAGTGAGATGGAGAAGCAGAGGGCATGACGACAGACAGCGCAGGGGTACGAGTGAAGACAGACAGATGGACAGTTTAGGGGACAGGACAGAGACAGGGAGGCAGACAGGACAGCTGAGAGCTCTCACTGATGGAATGAGAAGCATGTCCACACATGCTACTTCCAGAAAATAAACACAGACACATTGTACCCACCATCCTGCCAGCATGCATGCCATGACAGGAAACTCACTAGTGTGTGTGTCAGACTGAACAACTGACCAGTTACACATCTCACAAAGACAACAAAGGTTTGAAGTTTCACTGCGTCTTAAGGTGCCATGTTATGCCAAAAGCTCTGACAGTTTTTTCAGGTGGACGCACTGCAGCGATGGGCACTATGAGAAACATATTTGAACATCAAAGCATGTAAACCTATTCTAGGAGACCCCAGGAGTACAAATATGATGCTGAAAAGGAGTAAATAGGGGCTCTTTAAAAGTAAAGTCTAGAGATTAATAGGCCTAGTGGATTTGTTGTTTGGTCCAATCAGAGATCCTGGATTAAATTCAGTAAGCTAATTAAGTTTAATTTTCTTCAAATTCAATGGAATAAGAATTTGTTCTTTTAATTCGATTTAAATTTTTTCTTATTTTTTTCAATAATAACAAAAACTAGAAACTACACATGGTAAGTGGCTCAAGCATTTCAAGTGGGAGCAGTATTCTCTTAAATTCTAGCTGTACTTGCCTCTTTCTGCAGATGGACAATATTGTATGCCGATATTCTTCAAATTTTTACATTTTTGTGCAAAACAATCCGAGGATTTAGATGTTGCCCTGGGATAGAGTTGTAGTGATGTGCCAAAGGAGAATGCAATTAACAGTGGAAGCAGACACTCTTTGTAAATTCCTTAACACAAGATGCAAAGTAAAAGGTGGGCAAACCCCAACCAATCACAACACTGTAATGTGTATCATGGGCAATGAACTTCAGCTCACGAAACCTGCCGTGCTGCCAGCCTCATGCTGTACTGCTAAATACAGCAGTATAACCTCTCCTTCCTAATGCTTTGACTTCATGACAATAGTGTTCATGATAAAGTCATTGTGGGAAACGTTTTCAATGTTTTTTTTACTTGGCATTAAACTGAACATACTGTGGTTCTGACTTAGGAATCTGGTCCCTCTGCTGGTCATACAAACTACACATTTTATGCCAGTGTCTAGTTCATATTTTCCTTGTTAGCTTTCGAGACTATTGCAGCTCTTACCAATGTGTCACTTGTTCTTTATTAGGTTTCGCCTAGGACCAATTAGGTCATTTTATGATGCGGTTAGTTTGTAGTAAGTCACTCAGTTGGAACAACTATTTGACAATACAAAACTTCAAAGATTCAACTGATGTCAACACTAGATGGCAGTACAAGGCTGAGAAACCACAGCACATGGCACAGGGCTCGATGACATTATGGCCTACACTGGGATGTCTGTGTGAATATAATTGTGCGTGTGTGCTCAGGCTGCATCAGTCTGTTTGAATGTTTTTCCGTCTGGCACTCTCCACTCTGCCAGTCTGTACATGACTCCAATTGGTTTCTCTCTCTGTCTCACTGTTCTAATTGTCCTCTCTGTTTCTGTTCAGGACACACACACACACACACACACACACACACACACACACACACACACACACACACACACACACACACACACACACACACACACACACACACACACTGCATTTTCACCCCACGTAGAGGGAAGAAAGGAAAAAATCCTCTTTCTTCCCTCTACCTGGGGTGAAAATCAAGACTGGATTTGAAGGGGATATGAAAGAGCACTTTGAGATGAGTAATGTAAGCCACCTGTCAGTGCCTTAAAGACACCTCATATCTCAAAATTTAATGGCATGCAGAAAATTCATCACTTCCATTCCCATTATGGCCGAAAACCATTACCCAAAATTCATGTGTATATCTACAATATATTGAAGATAATCCAGTGCACCGGGGTCCTGTCAGTCACACTCTCATTACCAAATACCCTTTAAAAATCTCAATTTCTTAGATTAGTCTAGTCAGTTTCTTTACAGCAAGTGTCACCTCTTTGATTTGGCAGATATCTCATTTTAGAATTAAACTTAATTTCCTTGTTGATGAAAAGGTTATTGAGTTGAAGAAGAAAGTGCTCTGGAGAAGGCTGACAACAAACCAGTAACAACAATTTATGCAGTCAGAAATTGTGTTTTTGATTTACTGCAGGGACAGTTCAGAGGTTAGATTTGTGTGTTTGTTCTAAACTACTAATCCTACTTGCAAATGAACAGCCACAATTTAATATGTGACTTGAGGCTTATTGAAACATATTAAATTAGAGAATCAGACACAGATGTGGTGCTTTAATTGGCAAAGACAAGGTTTTAAGTTTTACCGTTAGTAAGTGTTAGTGTATAACAAGGGATACATTTACTTTTGCTTTGAGAGCAAGTTGTCAGGCAGAATGTAGTCTGTGGGTCAGAGCAAAGCTGTATATGAGGATGACATGCACATTTAAAAGCAGATTAAAGAAACCCTCATTTTAAATGTATTTAGATGTGCACCACATATAGACAAGGTGTGTGTAATTGAGATTTATTTAAAAAAATGTGAATCAGGGCCACAAAGGGTTAAAACATACTTGTTTAAATGCAACAGCCAGGGTGAAGGCATCTCGTCACATAGTAGAATATGGTAATGTAAACCTCTAGTCTTAACTGACATTATTCTCTATAAATACAGCTAACTGTCAAAGAAAGGGGTGTTAATGAAGGTTGTTTGGCCTGCACACACTTCTCATTTGAATGATACATCTAGTCAAATGTTGTATTGTAACAAAAAATGTAATGTCTCTTATCTGACTGTCAAGACTACTTCTTAAAATTTGCAACAACTGAAATCTGGTATCCTGGTTTTGGGTGTTATAATGTTTTTGCTATGGTTCTGTTTTATAGTTAACTGTTCTTTGGTACTGTATTTACAATTTGAAGCTGTAACTGGGGTCAATTTAAGGACTGTGAAGAGTCCAAGCACTAACCTAAAACTCCAGATTTTTCGTTAGGTTATTGTTTTGGGGGAATATATCGCAGATATATTTGTTAAATGTATGGTTTTCTCAAGAAGAGGTGTTGATGTTCCCACAGCTGTTGAATAGTCCCAGATTGGGTGTAATATTTCACCCGTCCAGGATGCTTGGAGATAAACTCTGAATGCTTTCAGATTAGAAGGATCAGAGTTCTCCAGCTGGCTGAAAGATGTCTGGTGAAGAGCTCACATTCCAGTGGTTGGAATCTGAAAAGACCAAACAGAAATATGTTTAACATATGTTCAATGAAAATGTTCACAGTTTGAGGCACTTGGTGATAATTCAAAGTGATATATATTGGCCATATACAGGTCATAGGCCATATCTGATTGTCACATGAATATGGAAAGTTAATAACAAGAAAGTAAGGGAGAAAGAAGAGCACAGACTATTGTTGAGCCTAAACCAGAACAAGCCTTCAGGGTGAGCGTAGCCAGAGATTCAGAATGAAATCTATTTCAAGGCGTATTTATTTTTTTATTTTTTTTTAAAAAGGCCTTTGTTGTGAGACCCCATCAGGTGAATTGAATTACCAGGCATGAAAAATCAATTTTTATCCCTTGTATGGTATTTGTAAATGCAGCTTTGTGTAAGAAATTATTTTGTGTGACGTCCAATGCTACCCTAAGATGATAGTTATTTGTAAAGACAGGAAACTATGTGGATGTCTTCAATAGTATTGAATGTTTGAAATATAGTACAATAGAGAATACAAGATGGAAGTTATTCATTTTTTAACACATCACTAAAGATGAAATAAGTTGTCACGCATTTCAACCCACAGGGAGGTCAAATTACAGCATCCACCACAAATCAGTTTCTACGAAGCCAGGAGAAATCTATGGCAAACAATGTCTTTCTGAAGGACACTTCAGCAGGGAGTGAAATGAGCAGAGAAAGCTGACCGATGACTTGGAGACCATTTAAATCATCCAGCCTTCTGTAGTGTCTTTGAGCCAAACTTTGAATCTTCATCTGCCCCCCAAAAAGTTGCATCTGTGTTTTGGCCCTTACATGCATGTGTATAGGAACTAAATTATCACATGTATGACTACAACATCCAGATTGTGCCTAAAAATGATTCAGATCAGGGAAGTTTTCCTGCTAAACATTTGCCTTTTTATTCTTTTGGCATTAATGCTTACACGTGTCTGAACTGCTTCCAGAGGTTTCTAGCTTGGTTTCTTGAGTAAGGCTACACCAAACCACATGCTCCTAGATTTGAATCGTTCTGGTCGGCAAGGCAGCTTTATTTATATAGCACGTTTTAGCAACAAGGCAATTCAAAGTGCTTTGCATAACTAAAGAGTAATTATAGCACATCATGTTATCTGCTCCATCCCAAATACATAATTTTAAATAGGATACACTAGCCCAATGTGACATCTGGAAGAGAACCTGCTTCGTCAGGTTTGGTCCTTTCGCACAGTGGATACTGAAAACGGGTACTGTTACCAGATTATATGGCCACTGGCATCATTGTTTTTGGTTAGCTATAAAAGAATATGCTTGGACAAGTAAGTTCTCCTGCTGCTACTTTTCCCCTACGTGTTGTTGCACAGCTGTGTTTTCACACTGCACAAAAATCTGAGTTATTTTTCTGTACTGTATAAAATTTTATTGTGATAATTACATTCCACAATCATGTTCATAGGCTTTGAGAGGAGCAGAATATAAAGTGAAGAGGGCTACATGATGAAATGAAGTATCAGAGGAAAGCAGTGTGAGTTGCTAAACGGAAATGAAATGTTATGGAACAGCCAACCAACAGCAAAAATGCGAGAAAAAAAGAATACCTCTGCATAGCTGAGATCTAGATGCAACATAATTGCTCAAAAGGTTGAGGTTGGCTCCATTATGAAGTTGGTCGTACCAGGTACACTGTTAGGTGAGACAGTGAACAAATGGACTTTGTTGGACAGGTGTTCAATTTGACTCACCAGCATGGTGATACTGCAACACAGTTTTAAAGAAGGAGACAGACAGGAAGAGAGATTTAATTTGTTGCTGTTTGAAGGCATCCCCCCTGTCTACCTTCTCTTGACTTTTGTGAGATATGTGGTGTTGATTCACCACATACCACACCAAACTTTGATTAAAGAAAGTGTTTAAAGGACGGCAATTCGAACACAAATGTCCCCTTGAACAGGCCCCCAGGTGAGAGATGAGAGATAAGTACAAGTCCCCAAATGATAAGAGTCCTAGTATATTTTAATTAGCCTGGATTCTTGGTTGAGGTGCTATATTTACTCGCAATAAACCCTCGTAATGGTGTTTTTAATTTACCTACATTTACTAAGTTTTGGTCCCTGGTGGACATAAGGTAATATGACTAGGTCCCAGGAAACACGGCGACATTTAGCCTTTGGTGACATAAAGTTTGTTTTGTTTGTTTAGGTTTTAACGAATGTAAGCAGTACATGTAAAGAAGTGTTTTTTTTTTTTGGGGAAGGTTTTGTTTCTGCACAGTGGGCTCGGCAGAAATAAATCAAATTTGACTCTTTATGACTTAAACTAAGTGGGATTGACTTGCCTGCACTCTGTTCGACAGTTGACTGTCTCTGGTGTTTTCACAAGTTCATACCTGTTTAGTAAGGAGGTGTAGCAATGTGTCAGGGGTGGGGGTGTTAACATCAGTGTCAGAAATCTGAAGGCAGCATATCGCAAGTTTGATCAGGGTGTAATGACTGACTTGCAACAAGAGACCCTTCTTCATTCATATAAATGGGGTACAAGTTTTAGACAGTTTATAAAGAGGTGAGAGAATTAGAAAAAAATAGACTCAGAAATTCACTTACATCTGTTTAAAGTGCCACTAATATTTATTTTATCTTAGCAATGGATCAGATCACTTATAGTGATAATGACGCACAGCAGGCAGCTGTTTTAATCAAACAAGCTCTGATAAAACAACTGACTAGTGCAAAATGTGGCCAAAGTTAGCGACTAGCTGCAAAAGGTTAAACATCTAGCAGCTATAAATGCCAGATATGTTTCTCAGGAGTTAGTGGATTCCAAAATAAAATGACCTACATTTTATAAAGAAGACAGACATAGAAGTCCAACAGGATAATTGGGATAGTGTACGATAATGTTGTGTCTGCTGGTTGTGTAAATAGTTTGAGAACGTTTTTGCTGATTTTTATTTTTTATGGCAGTAACACATCAGAGGTGTGTTTTCTACTTGTGTTCTCCAAATGGCAAAAACAATCAATAATACAGCTTTAGAAACACAAATGCACAAACCAGTTATATCCTCTATCTGTTCTAGATTATGTACCACATTCCAGTTCACTTGACAAAGGATGGGAACTTAATTTCTTGTGAAGTAAAGGAATAAATACTGATCTATACCAAGTGTAAAACTAAATATTGAGTTTGATTCCCTACATGACAAGTGCATTAAGAATTTGAATGTGCCTGGGACCGAGACAAAGGGACTGCGTTTATTTAGTTTGGACGCAATATAGCTTATGGGAATATATCGTTGTTATGATGAGATCATGTAAGGGTTTCCAGATGTGAAGGTTTTCAAGATCTATAAGATGGTCAGGTTGAGAAGGATTCGAAGAGAGTACTTGGTCTGTGCCATGCTGCATGTACCTTGTGTTCTCCCTCATGAGAATTTGTTCAATATTGAATAAAGCTGCATATATCTGAAATCATCGAAGTCGTCATCTTTGAGCATCTCCATCATCATTTCCAGAGAGAACCATCTCTCAATACTCTGGCATTAAAACACAGTTAACGAGTTCATCAAAAGCTATTCGTCAGCCACTTCTGTTGATTTGCTCTTTTACCTTCATCTGTGTTTAAAATTCAAAGGAAAAATCTGCCAGTGCGCTTAAAATTGACATATGAATTAGATAAAACTAAATTACCTCTATTTCTAACCTGTCTCTCTTTCTCGCATTTACAATCACACACACACACACACACACACACACACACACACACACACACACACACACACACACACACACACACACACACACACACACACACAATAAGTAATTCATATAAAGTGCACAATCAGACCACACCAGGACTTTCACTCCCATAAACCCCCACACTGGAAGTCAGTGTGTGTGACCTGTGTATAATGGGGTCATGACTCCTCCAGCCACTGTGGAGAACTCATCACTGGGCTTTGAACTAAGTACACCTGACATATTCTCTCTCTCACACACACACACACACACACACACACACACACACACACACACACACACACACACACACACACACACACTAACACTTTTTTTTTAACACTAATGATCACACACACAGATGCACGCACATCCTGGAATGACATATGATAACGCACATATGTGAATTAACACATCAAACACGTGTGTGTGTGTGTGTGTGTGTGTGAGAGATTGTGATTATCAGTGCTGCCTGATGCGAATGATTTGACAGTGGAGGGCAAATCAATCTTTGCCCTCCTCTAAGAGAGGATCATACAACTGGAAACAGCCAAAGTTTTACAGCAGACATCTAACAGTAGCTGCTAATGGAAAGACCATTCAGAAGTGGAAGTTCAGAAGTTGATTTTACTCTCAACTTTCTATCGATAAATAGTGTACCCCGAGTATTCTACCAATTATTCCATTGATTAATCGAGTAATCGGATAAGAAATACTTTTGTTTAATTGAAGAGCAATAACAGTTTGGTTTAATTTTCGTAAAAAGCAACATTTTTATTACCTACATTGCTTACAATATCATCTCTCAAAAAACTAAACATTATTATAGGCCATATTACATTGTTTTTAAAGAAAACATTTTCTGAAATGCAATAACAACCTCAAACTAAGGCACACATTAAACATACATAAACATTACCTTAAAGTGCCCATATTATGAAAAAAACACTTTTTCTGGGATTTGGGGTGTTATGTTGTGTCTCTGGTGCTTCCACACACATACAAACTTTGAAAAAAATCCATCCATGCTGTTTAGAGTGAGATACGGTTTCTGAATGTGTCCTGCCTTCAGTCTCTGGGTGAGCTGTTCAAAATCGGCACGGCTTGTGACGTCATAAGCCAAAACGAGCAGGCTAACAGCAACCATTAGCTCGTAGTGTTAGCGTTAGCATGCTAACGCTAGCATGCTACCTCGTTCTCAATAGCAAAGCACTGCTACAACACATACAAGTTCACCATAATCTACAAAAGAACTACTTACATGTGCGCTCTCATTTAGAAGTCTCCCAGCTAATCCTGCCTTGTAACTGACCGAAGTTGTAGAAACAGCCTTTCTTTTACTGTCTATGGAGCTAGCTAGCTGACATGATCTACATCTGCAATCAAAGATAGTACAGAAGAAGAAGAAGAAAAGAGGTCTCACTCTGTAGCTAAAACAGAGACCAGCTGAAAAGAGGATCTGCAGCAGTGCGAGAGAGTGGTGCAGTACAACAAAAAGATGATGTTTTTTGAAAATTAAACCATGTAAACCTATTCTGGTACAACCTTAAAATACTAGAGGTCGACCGATAGTGGATTTTACCGATACCGATAGCTAGGTTGGGCCGTATTTGCCGATAACCGATTAATCGACCGATAGTATTTATAACTTATACAGTTGACAAAATACATACATTGTTTCAAAAAAAGTCCAGACGCTTTTGCCAATAATCAAAATAATAATGTCATTTATTGATATTACACCCACAGCAATGCTACACAAGCATGTGTGTTGTCTAAAACAGTTCTCCTACATATTTGGAGTCATCCAGTGCAAAAATAAACATAATGAGCATTATAATTCATATAAAGGACAAACAATCTCAAAACAGTGACGCCATTCTTCTCTGTAGAACGGTTTAGAACGGTAACAGACGATCTCTGACCTGGAGGGATCTATCTCTACCACTATACTCTTTGTTCTCGCTTGGATGCCCATATAAGGCGTAATGTGTGACGGACCTGCCTTCCCATTGGTTGAAAACATAAACAAAGGCATCATGGGAGATCCCCTTGTCGGTAGCACCTACTGTCTATGGGTAGCACGGAGTTAGCGGCAGAAATGACCGAAAACGTGATGAATTATGGACATCAAATGGATAAATCTCGGATGTAACAGTTTGGATTTAATGCTCAACAACCCCGAAAAGTTCAAGGCTGGATAGAAAATCACCTGTAGAGGCTAGAAAGACACCAAAGACACCCCCATGACGGCTAACTCGTTAGCTTTTAGCTGCAGCAATCAGTAAGTCTCTACGTTTAACTGTTATTAAATTATCTAAATATGAATCAGAGGTGGCGTTTGGGATCGTGGACGATCCTTTAGGGTTCTGATTCTGACATTTGGGTCGGACTTGCGTTTATTTTTGTCAGTGTTTTAACCGCTTGAGGTAAGTTAGCCTACTGCTAATGTTTAGCGTCATCTCAGCCTCGAAAGCAAACAAACATACTGTTGTGCTGTTGTTTCTCTACTAATGCAGCATCTATTCAACAAATTAATATGTACTGTATACATACCTTTTTGCTGTTGATGCTTTAAACGCGCATCTGATGTCAGCCTTCTCCGCACAGCATTTGCTCTCCGTGCAGCGCGCAGTAACATGTGTCCAAAATAAACAACACGAGGCATCAGTGATAGTTTTTATTTCGCCTCTGTAATGCATGATGCCAGCAGACCCTTCTCAGCTCTCGCATACTGTGTAATGAATGACAGCGCGCGCTTCTCAGCCGCTCCAGCAACGGACGCAACCATCGGTATGGATTTTTGCCGATAACGATAGTTCCACCAATCAACTATCGGTGCCGATTAATCGGCAAAACCGATGAATTGGTCAACCTCTATAAAATACAATTATGAACCTGAAAATGAGCATAATATGGCTGCTTTAAGTTGTGCAACTTTCAGAACTACAAGTTTCAACCTGAGACTGATCTGTATATAGGTCTATGTCGTAAATATTAGTTATACTCAACCTATTTTCATTCATATATTTGATTACTGTCGGATCCGTTCTGCGCATGCGCAAGATAATACTGTTTTACCGAGGATACGACCTGCACAATCTGTTCCACGCTAGCCTATGGCTAGCCTCCACCGGGAAGCTAACGTTAGTTTAGCTAACAGCTAATTCGGCTAACCGCTAGCTGACAGTCTAAAATAACATTAACTCAAACTTAATGGGAAATGCAGGCTACAGCTAAATTAAGACTTCACAGTAATAACAATAAAGACAAGTATTGAGTAATTGTATTTTAAATGAGCACAAGTAAAGTAGAACTGATGTAACAGCTGTTATATATGTTAGGTGTTTGTTATATATGTCAACGTTTATTTTCAAGTTTTATTTTGAGGGTCTTTTAAAGTTATTACATGCTGTCTCAGCTAGCAGTTAGCCGAATTAGCTGTTAGCTTGCCTGTGGAGGCTAACGGCAGACCGCTACAATCAGCTAGCGGGTAGCCGAATGAGCCGTTAGCTAAACTAACGTTAGCTTGCCTGTGGAGGCTAACGGCAGACCGCTACAATCAGCTAGCGGTTAGCCGAATTAGCTGTTAGCTAAACTAACGTTAGCTTGGGTGTCGACCGGAAGCGTGGAACAGATCGTGCAGTGTCGTAAATCCTCGTACAACCGCGCATGCGCGAACATTTTTGCAGAACGGATCGTGCAGGCAGAACGGATCGTGTACCGACAATTACAATGTCACACAGCTCTGTTACACTTATGCTAGTAGATCGTTGATCAGCTGTTTCTCTGAAGAGAGAGTGTGAGAGAGAGTGGTGCGCAACAATCAGCTGTTTTTCCAAAGGGATAGTCAACAAGTCGGCTCTTTAGATCAAGTTGTGGTCACCACGTATTTTCTTGTCTTTGTTTTTGGTAGCTGTTGTGTTTGGTATTTCATCGTCCATACGACTCTGTGATTTACTTTTGTCGGGTCTGCTTCGTGGAATGGATGATTAAGTTAGACTATGTTTTCTGTTGAGATGCTGAAGCATTGACGTCGTGCTATTATTGTGGTAAGCT
Organism: Sander lucioperca; assembly: GCF_008315115.2. Taxonomy (NCBI): domain Eukaryota; kingdom Metazoa; phylum Chordata; class Actinopteri; order Perciformes; family Percidae; genus Sander; species Sander lucioperca. The sequence continues at coordinate 29,652,453 of NC_050187.1, forward strand.
AGTTTGATTTCGCAGTAGACACACTGTACACAGTTTTTGTTTTAATTACGTTTGAACTGATTCCAAACTTTGGACACTTTGTTTTCTCCAGCCTGTCTCTTCTCTTAGTCCCTCACTATTTATGCTCACTTTATTACTTTTGTTATCTGCACCGTAAGTCTTCATGGCATGTGTCGCTAGCAGCGTCAGCCCGGTGTGCGACAGTAATAATCATCCGTGCAGAAACACCGTGAGCGATACAACGTTGGCAACGTTGATTAAACGAAGCTTCGAGGCAAATCATTTTGCATCGTTCCCTCTGTCATCTGCTCGATGGGCTCAGCTCAGTAAAGCTCAACCTATTACAGCTGAATTCATTGGGGAATTTTTTATTGGCTCAAATTCTTAATATAAATTGTTGTAATTCTAAAATCTGAATTGTACTGAAATAACAAGGCTCTACACTACACTCTACACTCTCTACACTCCTAAAAGTGGTTGCCAGGGAGGCATGAACTTTTGGTTGCCAAAACAAAGAAATATGGTTGCCATTTTCAATCACCTTATACTTTTAGTAATGAAGATAATATGCAGTTATATGTCAGCCTAATAATGAAAATGTGACAAAATGAACCTCAAATTTTCGTTTTTTGTTTTTCTTCAGGTTTGTCTGGTACTTTGTCAGTTATCAATTTGCACATTCAAACTTTCACCCCACAGTCACTTTTGTCTCTAAAACAAATGCCTGTGTGCAATGTCTGTGGTTCTGAATGTAACAGCATTTTTGAAATATCACTAAAACAAATATATATTTATTTTAGGCTGCACGTCCTGCAGTTTGCTGCATGATGTTTGTTGAGATATACTGTACATTTATTTGGATGAAAGTTTGCCCAAAGAGGACCGACTTAACATCATCAATGGATTTATTTTGTCTAAGTGACCACCGTCGATCAAACGAATTGCAACAGTTTGATGTCTGAGGGCATTTTTTGGTCTGACTTGTAAAGCTTCAGCAAAGTAATACCACTTCTACTTCAGAATACGCATATAGAAAAGCACTCATCTGTCTCCTTCCACCCCGAATAAAAGGGAGCTGATGTGACAGGACAACAAAATGTGGCAGACAAGGAGTGGCTGCAGAAAGATTTGCAAAAGAGTGGTGGAAAGAAAAAAAGAGAGGACAGAAGAGAGTTGTTGTAGAAACCCTTTTGATGTTTGATATGGATGTATTGTGATGTTCCATGGTGTAAAAACCTCACCTAGACACAACATCTCCTTGGGGCTTCACATGCTCTCCTCTGTCAGTCTCTTGGTCTATTTCTGTTCTTCTTGTCTGTCTGTCTATTGTTTCTGGAAGGTAAGATTTACAAAGTCAGAAATCTCAGCATGTGTCCAATGTAGCAAGTATTACCTGATTTATGGGCATTAATCGAAGCATAGTCTTTTTCTGCCATACTAATAAAGCTTTGTTGGCATGTCTTTGATTTACTAATTTATGACTTTAGATGAAGATAGTGTACAGATAAATATTTTATTATACCATATAAAATCTGCCTGTTTTAGACTGTGTCCTCTGGGGTACATAATGAATGTAAGGAGTAGTAAACCTTTGTTTAAATATGTAAATCACAGCTTGTTCTAAAACCAAGCTAAAGAAAGTCAAACCCTGAGCTGTATCAGACCTGAACAAGAGATATAACATGCAAAAATCATGTCTAGTATGTTTTGTACAAATGTGGCTCAGATCTGGTCAAAGTGTTAAAAATAAACGCCCTTTAGGTGTCTGTAGTGGTGTAGTAGTACAAACCGTCATCTTTTGTCTTTGCTGGGACCACTGGAGGCCAATGTAGGCCACCAACTGTAATGTTGGCCCTCAGTCAGTCTCATAGCCCACACAGGCAAACCGTATGACATGTGCATGTCAGTTTGGCATGTTCATCTTCTGTAAACAGCTGGAAGCTGTAGAGCTAAATACTGCGTAACCTTGAGGAGTTTGATGCCACTGTTATGTATCTCTTCTCCCCTGCAGTGAGCATAATTTAACTGATTCCCCCGGAGCACATTAGCTATGCGCGGCAGGTCAGTTCGTTTGACCAAGCCGTCAGACTAGCAGCATGTGGCAAAGAACCAGAGGAAAAACTCTGAGCAAAGACAACAAACAGCAGACAAGAGTGATCTTTTCATCTCGGCACAGAAAAAAAATAAGAGTGAGGGAGAGAACGGAGAGAGAGTAAAAAACAGGCTGAAAAGCACAGAAATTAAAAAGAGACAATCATATGATGAGCAAGTAAACAAACAAACAAAAGATCCTTTAATCTCCGTTAAAAAAGTAGTACAGAGAGAGTGAAACTGAGTGAGGGATGAAAACAACTTTCGGACAGCGGCAGAAACCACGACACTGATAATGAACAGACAAATTTTATCTGAGCCTCAAAAGGGGTAACGAGTGGAGAGAAAACGGGACAAAAAAGGAGTGACAGAACAGCTGAAGCTACACGAAACAGAAACAGTAAAACAACAAAGTTGTCTCGTCTGTGATTCTCTTCTCTGTATTGGAGGTGCAAATAGGAAAGACAGCTGACAAAGCTGGAAAAAGAGGAGGGAAGAAAAAGATGGAGGAAATGGAAGAGGAAACATTATGAGCATAGATAGGGAAATTCAGATACATGTTCCAAATGATTGATAAAAAAGCTGAATACATTTGTGTCCTTGTCACGCTGGTTTTGTGAAGGCTGTTAAATTGGCAAAACAAATCCATCTCACCCAGAAGATGATGGTCAATCGGAGCACGATCATGTTTATTTCTGAATGCCTGAAAACCAACCTTTTGTGCAACGGCTATTTCATCTGAAAGCAACTTTTTTAATTTATTGTGTTAGATGTACACCTGCTTCTAGCTGTCATTTCCTTTTGTTGTGGAGAAGAAAGCAATCAAGCCCCAATCACGGTTACAACAGACTTACCCAAGTCAACCCTTGTTGTTTTACTGTAATGCCTGTTCCATCTGTTCCCGTCGAATGATGTCCCAGCAGTAATGGTGTTTGCCCTCTGAAGCTCACTGAAGCAATCTCCAGAAAATCCCCATTTTTGTCATGGACTGTTTGGAAAATACCACCCAGTAGCTATAAGGGACAACCTGCCGTATTCTGTGAACTGCAATCCACATCAATCATCTTCAGAGGCCAGTTGACATAATTTAAACACTATCGTATTATTGTTGAGGCGTCAAAATAATTATGTAAAGCAAGAAGGATCAGTGAAAAACAGGAACACAGTATTGTTCTTCTAGCACAACACAGTTAGGGCAGATCACAAAAAAAAAAAAATCCAATTTAAGATTTAAATAGATTTTCTTTTTCTTCCCGCTACTTAAAATCAATCTGCAGATGACAAAGAAATTGTTCAAAACAAGTTTTAACTTTATTTTGTTTTGACTCATACACACATGCACACACACACAGCCTACACATGGGGCATGTATACCATTATGAGTATTCATGCCAATTTTGTGGAAATATATATTGTTTTGAGTGTTTTCCCTACCATTGTGCGGCTTGCATATACTGTAATAATTATGCTATATATTCAACAATAAAACGGATGCGTGAGATAAAGCTGTTTTCACACATAAATGTAATTCACTTCTCGTTCCTCGCTAAAAGTTCAAATCATTTTGACTTTAGTCACGCAACCTTGCCCCTATTTTCACCTGTTGCTGAGTAACGTACATTAACATCCCATGGTCTCGTGAATGTAGCATACCTGTAGCAAGCTCCTTTTGTAGTAACTAGCAGTAAAAAAACGTCGAAATGGAGCTCCGTGCTACAGAGCGCCGATTGCTAGTTGTTTAAGACCTCCGTCACAGCTCGGTCGTATCAGCGGCATTTAGTAGATGTGTTGAGCCGCAACAGAGTTTCTCAACACCGCCTCTGGTGCTCTGCATGGTGCTCCGTCAGGTCAGCTGTAGCTGGTGGTTCAGTTATCCGAGAATAGGTGACTGTCAGCCGGGTAGAGAGTACCGCAAGCTGCCGGTGATTTCGGCGGAGATTACGGTTAAGTAAGTAAGTAACTTGCTGTTACCTAGAATTTGTTAGTGTGACTCCACTGATATATTGTCCACACTTTTTGGATTACATCACTCTACCACAACCGAGAAAACACCACCTTTGTTTTGGCATGTACAAGCTGCAGTGGTGTAAGAAGTATTCCGATCTTTTACCTAAGTAAAAGTATCAAAAATAGTGTAAAAATAAAGTGCATTCAATATCTTACTCAAACTACAAAGGTATTACCATCAGAATGTACCAAAAGTAACAGTGCTCCTCACGCAGTATGGCCCATTTCAGAATATTATTTTACTTAACTTTAATTATAATTATTGATCCATAATCGTGTTTATCACTGTAATGTTGCAGGTGGTAAAGGTCGAGCTTATTTCAATTACGTACAATACAGTATTTGCCTTCAAAATGTAGTGGAGTGAAAGTATAAAGTAGCATAAAATGGAAGTATTCAAGTAAAGTACAAGTACATTTAAAATTGTACTTAAGTACAGTAAGTAAATGTACTTAATTATTCCACCACTGCAAAGCTTTTATAATCTGACTGCATATCTTTCTAATTGTTGCTGTTCCAGCATGGTTGTTTTTAAGCTTCTTTAATTTCTGTCTCCTGGGCACAGAAGTTAACCAATACATTCTAAATGTAATAAAGACACAGGGACAATGTGTTGTTTCTTTAAACTCAGGGTTGTTCCCCTTGGATGACTTCTGAATGCAAAAGGTTTGATGCTGTCAAAAGGATGTCAGATCGTTAATAGCCTTCACCTTCCAAGGCTGAGTAAAACTCTCTGAATGGCATTTAGCTTCTCGGTACAGAGATTAAAAAGGAATAAACATGTTTGCTTAAAGCCTCTTATAAAGGTGCAATGACTACGTGTTCCAAACAAGTGTCACATTAGGGTGGAGAGAATTTGAGCTACAGTGAAACCTCTTTTAAAGGTAGGATAAGTCTCCACCAGCATTAAGGCTGGTTTAAAGCAGCAAGAATTAAGAGTATTGAATACAACTTTTAATGTGGCACAGGCACAATTATTCTGTGCTGAAAGCCTCTCTCCATATATGTTTCAGTGGTGAGTAAACCCATTAAGTGATAGATTGACATTCATTCCCTGTTTAAAAAAAATGTCTACACCTCCATTATTTACCAGGAGCTGTATAATGGAGCTTAACAACTGCTAGTACCAGCTCTGCTCTGCTCGGCTCGACCCGGCCGCAGCGCCCCGTCCTCCTTTTTCCATTGCAGATTTAGTACAGCCTCATGCGTGAGGCGAGTGTGGCTGGTCGTCATAGCCACGCCACAGGAAACTGCCGTGATCTAACGTGACACACACACAGAACGTATGTGGCTGTTGCCACAGCCATAGGGTTGGGCATCGTTTGGATTTTAACAATTCTGATTCCAGTTGCGATTCTTCCTTTCGATTCCGGTTCTTTGAGGGGTGGAGTTGAAACGGGTCACGTGCTTATTTCACAAATAAGAGGAAAGTTTTTATTTTGATTCAATGGTGGTTTGCAGTTTTACTGGGCTTTTTCAACGTAAAATAAAGCCACACTAGAGCGCCGCTTACTGTGCTCCAAGGCTGCAACACAATAAGCGCCTGGCCGCTATGGAAACCAAAACTTGCGCATTTTAAATTTGGAACCGATGATCAGATTTGAAACCAAATCCTCCAAACGATTCCAAAAAAGAATCGATTCCACTGGAATCGTAATTTTTGAACAGATTCCAAGTAGGAATCGGTTCTCAATGCCCAATCCTACAAAAAAATTTGTTTCAAAATAAGCTGGAGGCAGCAACAAAAAAAACACTGGCTAAACTCTTTAAAAAGGGCGGGTTTGTTCAGGACACCCCCGTCGGTCGCTAGCAATGATGACGCAGTGATTAGTGATGACTCTCTCTGACCAATCAGTAGTCTGCAGGTTTTGACGTCACCTTTTGATATCTCCTCAGCTCGCTTGGAACCTCGACGAAGGTGATACTAAAAAAAGTACCGGTTAGCTAGTAACCAGGTACTTTTTTTCATGATGGAAAAACAAAAAAGGCGACTAGTGGCGAGTTGTCGCAGGTACCATGTAATGGAAAAACGCCGTAAGACTTTCAGCCATTCGTCACTGATGGTTTTTCCTCTGCTCCACCTCTCTAGTCTAATAAATTTGTACCACTGTAACTGGCATCCTTTCAGTTGAAACTTTATTATGATCCTTTTTTGCATTTTCTCCTGGCCAAATATTACATAATTTTTATTGTGACTTAACTTTATTGTTAACACAACTTTATTGTGTAATATAACACACATCTGGTGAAAATCAGTTTGTTTCTTTTTGTTGGGTGACAGTTTTCTGAATAATTCCTCTCTTGGGAGGGGCAGCACACATTTAGATCAAAACTAGATTCAAACAACACCAGGGCTCCTTCCCGTCTGTTCTGTTATCTTTTTTTTTTTTTGCCCATCCTTTTATTTAATCTCATCTAATCTTTGCTCTCTTCCATATTTTTGCTATGTTACTCCTCTTTTCTGCTCACATTCTCTGTTTGCATTCACTTCTCTCTGTCTCCCATGCTCCCTCTGTCTGTGCTCTAATCTAGCTGTCAGTCATCTTGTCATTGTGGTTCCAAAGTCTCATTTCCTGGGCAGGAATACATTAGCAGAGGGCAGCTCCGCTATTACCTGCCGAAATACCAGGCTGTCCCTGACAATTAGTTGGGAGACAAGGGACAGCGGGCTGCGGTGGACAAGGCCATCCTGACAACTGGAGCCCAGCCAGGCTTTTCCACACACGTGCATGACGTCTCCTTTCCCTGAGAATTATAAGGGAAAGTTGACATCTTGATAGTGACCTGTGACTTTTGTTAACAGTATGACTCCTATATAGCATATCAGTATTTCCAAAAAGAAAAATATGTTATTGCATCCCATGACCGGAAAGTTCCCTTTCAGCCCCACTAATAGCAATGTCAGCTGGTCGATTATTAATCAGTCCGTTCATTTGACGCTTTGGTTCAGGTTCAGGAGAGCTTCACACTTGCTGAGCAGATTGCAGGGACATTAAGGAGAGATATTCACAATCCTACATTGAAGATTCCTAGTGATATATGGAATACCAAATGCAATATTTTACAGTATTTCGTAAGACAAAAAAAAAACATTGGTTAAAAAGCACAAAATGTAAACCTTTATGGGGACAGGTTATGAGTCTGGGCGTATGACTGCAGGGTTGCTGGTTCAGTTCTCCAAAATATGTAAAAAAAAAAATAGGTATGGTGAAATTTTCATTGAATTTTGTAGACTTTGCAACATCACTGAAATCAATAATTCCAAAGCAGGGTTGTCATTTTTATTTGAAATCATATTGTTGCAATCCCATTACACAAGTTGCACAACATTACACAAGCAGCGCTTGTCCCTCCCTCATTACCACCACTGAGGTGCCCTTGAGCAAGGCCCTTAACCCCAACCGCTCCAGTGGAGCTGCTCAGTGGCCAGCAGATCAGACTGTGGTTGTACTGGGCAGCTTCCAGGTATGAATGTGGAACTGTGACAGGTCGTCGTTGCAAATGAGAATTTGTTCTCAATCGACCTGGATAAATAAAGGTTTAAAAAAAAAAAAAAATAATAATTCACTCACACACACAACAGACCCTACTTCTCCGTGCAGATTAATTAATGCCATTGATTATTCTACACACTCCAATACAGTATGTATTATACATGTAGGTGGCGGTATGATAAAAAAGACATTGCTTCCCAACTTTTGATTTCCATTCTATCCCAGGCTTGTTCTGACAACATTGCCCGTAACCTTTTGATATCAATTATCTCAGAGCTATGTGTTGATTGCTTGTTTTCTCTGGTGGGAGGTGAGATATTTTTTATAAGCCCTTGAGGTTTTCTTTTATGTCACCTGCACAAATGAGTTTGTATTTCTTTTTTCCTCATTGTGTTTTTGCCATATTATTTGTTTCTTTATATATATTTTTTAAAATCCTTTTGCCTTTACATCTATCTTCTATCTTAGACTTATGCTTCTTATGCGTCCCTTTTGAATATTTAAGTTGCTTGTGGTACTTAAAGTAACCCTTATTGAACAGGGATCTGACCTAGAAAAGACAATTTTAACGTATCATTTCCAGTATGTCTGTAACTGTAGTTGGGGACGTCACATTCAGGCAGATTTCATCTAAAGCAACTTGGGCTACATTTTAAAGAGGCACTCCAGTTAGAAGTAAGACAGCTTGTGTTGTCTAATATTGTCTGTAGCTCTGAAGGGAGCTCTCAAAGTCTGAACAAAACGTCCCGTCTTTACTTTTAAAGATCAAGGAGACATGGATATGACAGACAGCCTTCCATATACAGTCACACTTCCAGATGCAATACTCTAGACTTGCGAAAATGAGACCTGCAGAGTAATAGCCAGATGCACGTGTGCATTGACTTATTGAAGATGATGATGCTGTTTTGCAGTGTTGCCGTCCTTTAGTATCTGATTAACATTCTAACCCAGCCTTGTTCTGTCAACGTGTGACTGTTTGAAGCTGGATCAGACAAAGAGAGCAGGCTGGACATCAGACCTTTGATCTGATCTGTGTGTGCATGAGTGTATGTGTGTGTGTGTGTGTGTGTGTAGAAGTGAGTGTGTGTGTGTGTGTTTTCTGCCATGGCTATTCCACATTAAAGAGACACACTTGAGAGAGGAAAAGGACAGGTAGGAACTGGCCTTTTGATCCTAATTCTGTGTGTGTGTGTGGCTGTGGGTGTGTGTGGCTGTGTGTGTTCATTCATTGAAACTGGAGCCTCAGGTCTTTTTAAGTGGCAGAAGTGCAAATGAGAGAGAGAGAAAAAAAACAACAAGGTCGACCATACTTTTAGAAAGAGCAATGAAACTGATATTATGATTATATTTGATTATATTGATATTTTATGTCTCTGTTTCAGGGTTAGGGCCGATGAAGACTACACTGTTTAATTCAATATAAGCAATAGTAAAGAACACACACTTAAAAACAATTTAGGCAAAAGCACCCTTGCAACCCTGGCTAAAGGTTAATAAGTGAGAACATGATTCGATTATGAATGAAGGTGATACGTTCAAAGTTGCACTTAATAGACCTTTTTCATGACAGATATTTTGAGTTGTGATCGCATGAAAAGCAGAGGTGTAAATAATAACATTAATCTTGGCTGCATATCATTTAGGTGTTAAGTTTTAGGGTACTGGTATTATAGTGCGTTCCAGTTACCTCGGAACTCGGGAAGCAGAAGCTAGGAATGACGTCACACCCGAGTTGAATGCTCCATTTACAATTCGGATTTTCATTGTTTTCATTAGCTCTAGCCAGGTTAGCAATACCAGTAGTTAACAACGCATTACGCTGTTTTTTGTGCATACGAACAGCGTAACATGTCCACAGATGGAAAATGGACAGCACTGTGTGTACGACTGATTTAGTGAGACATAAATAACAGAAGTGCTAATAACTGTATGTTACTACAGCTTTCACAACTGTTGATGCACGGAGCAGCTGAGGATTTTTAGCTCAGGGTACTTGGTGGTCGTCAGAGTTCCGAGCTTGGAAATCCGAAGTCAGGGGGTGTGTTTCAGACTTTGACCTCGGAAAATCTGACTTTTCGAGTACAAATGGAACGCACTATTATGCATGCTGGCTCACTGGCTTGGCTTCCTGGGACATCTAAATGGAACAGAGACATTGTTAATGTTGTTAGTAACACCTGTGGTTTTCCTGCTGTGACGAGTCAAATGTCTGCTGTAAAAGGTTTATGGAGATAGAATACAGGTCGAAATTGATCCAAGCTGTTGAGTGCCTTGCTTAAAGGCCCTTAGAGTTCTATATCTTTCCAGCCAGCCTAGAGATTCAAACCAGCAACTTTGTGTCACAAGCTTCCTTCAGTGAGGGGAAGTCTATTTTTGTATTTCAAAGGCACCAAGACAACCGAGGGACAAAAATATAAGACTGCTCAGAGAGGGCTAGAGCGGAGGTCATTTTCACCCAGCCATATCCAATTGGCACTCTCAGTCAGTCGGAATCCATTCCCTTAACATCAGCTTCGAAATACATCATACTGCAGCGTGTACACACATACTGACTCCATTTCCACTGGAAACATTTTTGGTGTGTGTGTGTGTGTGTGTGTGTGTGTGAATGAGTGTGTGTGTGGGGGACACCATTTGTACTGGTTTTGTTGTCAGCAAGGGAAATAAGCATTTTCATCATGTTGTTGTCCCATTCCGTTTTAAAATGATATCAGGACGTCATTAAGAGCCTACCCATTCTATTCTGTTCTATTGCATTCAATCCCCAGACATCCGAAAGATTGATGGTACAAACATTACAACCCGTCTCTCCCGAATCCAAATTACACTTCAGGTAAAGCAAAGGCAATGGGGTCAGCTTGTAATCTGCTAACGCATAATCACTCTCATGCATAATAGAACGGTCCTGCGGTGTAATAATAATGCAGACATGGAGATAGCTCGTTGCCTGGGCAATCAGTTATTTGCTGCAGACATTTCCATTTGACGTTTCAGCCGTTTAACTGATGCTTTTATCCGGAGCTACTTACAGTAAGGACACAGGTCTGAAAACAAATGGGCCAACACCGCACCTCCTTACATGATCGGTAACTTCTTCATGCGTTTACTTTCTTATTTTTGCATTTCCTACAGCTGATTTCCAGAGAAACAACAATGGCAAATGTCAGTAAACTGTCGGTGTTTGGCTGTTTTTAAGAAGTGACAGATCAGTTACTTCTGAGCTGCGAAGGGATGATACTTGTAGTCCTCAACAGTAAGAAAAGAAAGCTAAAGAGACTTTGTGCTATGATAAAATAACCTAAGCTCACAGCTCAGCCTCACATGTGAAATGTGCAAAAATGTCATGAACAGCAGTGCTTTGTTTAACTGGAGGCCAGACGTGCAGAGGAAGAGCTTCTTGAACTTGATTTGTCTCGTCTGTCTGTATAGCAATCGTTTTTGTTGTGCGTTATGTGTGAGTTAATCTGTGTGTAAATGGTTTGTCTTTGTGCTTCCATTAGATGTTGGCAGTGATGTGAACCAGACTTTCCGTCTATTCGTCGATCAGTACAGAAAGACCCTGTGCAGACACTTTCCTGTGTGTTTGTCAGCTACTTTGCTCGTGTTATAAATGTGTGTGTGCATGCCAAACACTGGCACACTATAACTCGCAGCCATTTCAGTGTGATAATTGCAACCCTTAGACTGATTTCCACTTGTCTGCCCTGAATTTCAATGTAGCTGTTCTTTAACATCAAGGTCCTCCATATGACATGAGTGATAGAAAGGGAGTGAAGGGCACAAAGAATGGCGAGCTAAAACCTAAGAGACTTTCATCTTGATTGCCTGTCTGTCCTCTTTCAGTCTTCTGTCTTGTCAGAATAGACGGCAAGTCAAAGTCAACTGGCGTGGTAACGGATCAAAAGCTTGTTGATTTGAGAGCAACAAAGTTTGCAACAAACAATAATTTTTTAACTTAGTTCTCACCAGACACTAGGGCTGGGACAGTATGCATTTTTTCTTACCGCGGTTGAAAAGCAAGAAATTTCCGCAGTAGAGCGGTATACCGCAACCCCCTTACGAGAGTAGCGTAAGTTAGAGCGAGAATGGCAGGGTGCCTTAAGTGAGCGACGTCAGTGCCCGTGTGGTCGCGCAAGGAGAGCGAGCGGTAACGGAGAGTAGCGTATGAGTGCCGCTGTGAGGAAAGGCGAGAGGAAAAATAGATAGCAAAGATGATGTAAAGTGAGTTAAAAGTGAACAATAAAACAACAAGCTAGAGCCGTCATTTAGGGCTACAATGGTTTCTCTCATCTCCGTCGATCTATTCCACAGACAGTTCAGAAAGCTCTTTTGTCAATAAAGTAAAATATAAATAAAATAGTTTGCCGACAGTGCCAAGAGTGCAGCCCGTTTAGCAGCTGAGCAGACACTAGGGCTGAACGATTAATTGCATTTGCGATAATATCGCGATATGTTAAAACGCGATTTCCTAATCGCAAAGGCTGCGATTTGGTCACATGACTCGCGAGAGCAAATCAGTCTGCACTCCGCAGAGAAAGCATCAACTAGCACGCTAACGCTACACTGTATCTTGAGCTGATTTCTGTCATTCAAACAACTCTGAGTTGTAGTTTAAAACTTTTTACAGCCATTTTAATAAAATTAAGGGTTTTATTCTGGTTCGAGTCCATACGTGCAGTTAATGGATACAGGAACGCGAAACTGAAGGCTCGGTTGGCAACGATTAGCTCTGATTAGCGGTTAGCTCCGGTTAGCGGTTAGCTCCGTTATAAAGATATGAGTGGAGGAGCTGCCACTGAGAGGGGTAACAATCAGACTCTGATAAATGACGTTCGGGGAGCTTTCACAGCAGCGTGGCCGTGGTGTTTCAACAGTTTTTATTAGTACAGTTAATCCCACGGCAAGAACACCAGCAACTAGCTAACGTAACGATAGCCTCTCTGAGCAAGTGCACACGACAGCACGCAACTTCACGAGGGGGAGGGGCTGGAGGCAGCTCCTCTCTATGCACTGTAAAAAAAAAAAATACGTGTGTGTGTGTGTGTGTGTGTGTGTGTACTATATTTTTACTTTTTTAACTGTCTAATGTGTAATTGTGTGTTCATACTATAAAATGATTTATTGTTTGTCTTTGTTGAATAATACAGAAGACAAAGAGCTTAAAAAATAATCGAATCGCAATCGCAATATTTGGGAAAAAAATCGCAATTAGATTATTTTCAAAAATCGTTCAGCCCTAGCAGACAGAGAGCAGAGAGGGTGACTCGACAGTAGGGCTGTCAAAATTGCTAAAAAATGATGTTCAAATATTCCCTCTAAAAAACACATAATATTCGAACTATTCGAACATCTGGTTGGGTATGCGCATTTTGTCAATGACGCACATTACGTCAATAACAGGCCAAATTAATACAAAGACATAACTACTTGTATAGGTAGTCTATTTAAGTTTAAACATATTTGACAATGTATTACCTACACAAAAACAAGTAAATCAAATGATGGCCAAGACCGCAGACCTCATGCTCGCTCGCTCGCTCACTCGAGCACTTTCTCTCTCTCGCCCTCACGCTCTCTGCGCAATGTGCGGCTGTGCGCATAACGGTTTAAAATGAACAACAAACACATTTTGAGTGCTGATCAAGAGTTTTGTGCAAGCAATTTAAGGTCGCGACTATTGTCCCAAATATAGCAGGCTTCATTCAGTGATTGAAACATATTATTAACATTAATTGAAGTTTCACAGTAGCCGATAGAGAACTGAGATTGAACGCTCTGAGCGAGCTGTGCTGTGGTAAACATGGAGCTTTTCCTTGACATGAAACGGTAAATAATCAAACCAGTGGAAGCAGTGCATTTAACCTTTTATTCATGCATATCTCGTGCATACAACTTTATCTCGCGGCTCAACTATTTTACCTCCTACCGACCAAAGTACTTCCAGACATGGCTTTTTAGATTTTGGGGGGTTAAAATCGCTTTCTCTGATGCGATCAAGTTGGGCTCTGCACTTTCTGCCATCTTCCATGCAAGACGAGTCAACTTTCAACAGTGACGCTGTGCCAGACAGTGCGACTCCTGTGACCTGTCCCTGAACCCTCAGGCGCGGTAGCGCGCCCACTCGCAAAGCAGACAGCCAGACAGCCTCTGCTACCGCGAGCGTTTTTTTCCACATTTTTTTTTTTTTATTTGAACCACCTTTCGAAATTTGTTTTTTTAAAAACTATTCGAATATATATTCGAATTTAGAATATTTATTGACAACCCTACTCGACAGTCCGCTAACTTGTTGTTCTCTCTACCAATATAAGCCGCTCTGTTTTAGGCTACGAAACGTGCATGCATGTTGAAATTCAACCGTACCGTTTTATCGGGATAAAGCTATAAACAGAAGGAAACTCCGCTAGCTGCTAGGCTAATGTGCAACGGTAAACACTGCAGCTGTAACGTTAATGTGTCTACCTCAGCTGAGAACGGAGAAATGTCTTTGACTTTCCTACTAGAGGTGTGAATCTTCACTGATCTTTGATTCAATTACGATTATCATGTCAGCGATTCGATATCTCGATGCATCACGATACGTCAAATACATTTTTACTATTAAAGCCATATAGGATATTTAATTCATAGCTTTTCAAGCTTCAAAAACCAAACATTCTGCAGTGCTCTAATACTAAATAAATTGGATACATAAAACTACAGCACTGAGCACATGGCACTTCCTGAATGTGCAAAACATAACAGAATATGTAAACAGAAAGGTTGTTAGGCCTACATTAAATTGTAAACAGAAATAATAGATTATGGCCAGGTCGATTATCGATGCAGCATCGTCTATGTCCACGATTCAATGCATCGATTATTTGATTAATTTCAACACCTCTATTTCGCAAAGACATTTCTCAGATACAAGACATTACACAGGTAATGGTGTCACGATTTCGATTTTAAATTGAAATCGACCGAAATTAAGTCACAATCTCGAATTTCGAATAAAAAAATGGAATCGTCGATGCTGCCACGCCCCCATCACGTCCGGTCGGCTTGTCAAGCGGAAAAAAAACACGTGTTGAAGTGCTGCAAGTCAACCTCCTCTAACTTAGCTACAGCCAGTCAAAAGTTAGCATGGCAACTGGAGATGCAGGAGACTCATCAACAGAACTTGAACCCCCTCCTCTTTCACTGAAGTCGCCGGTGTGGAAGTATTTTGGATTTCCAGTGAGTTATGTTGACAATGTTCGCGTTGTCGACAAAAAAGCCACAGTTTGCAAGCTCCGCTATGAGCGCGTGCCATATTCTGTGCGTTTACCATTGCACATTAGCCTAGCAGCTAGCGGAGTTTCCTTCTGCTTATAGCTTAATCCCGACAAAACCGCACGGTTGAATTTCAGCATGCATGCACGTTTTGTAACCTAAACAGAGCGGCTTATATTGGTTATATTAGAGAGAGCAACAAGTTAGCGGACTGCCGAGTCGCCCTCTCTGCTCTCTGACTGCTCAGCTGCTAAGACCGCTGTGGTGGCTCGATGGTGTTTTAAGCCCCCAACCAAGCCTTCAAGGCAGCGCTGCACCTAACCATAACCATTGCCTAATCCTAGTGCCTTCCAGGCAGCGCTGCCTGGAAGACGACATTGGGGGCTTCAAACACTGCTGCGCTGCGAAGCGTTTTTCTTTTTACTTTATTTGACAAATTGTCAAGTTTCCAATTGACTGAAGACATAAGTTATTGTTACATTATGATGTTAATGAATGTTTTAAATTTGACAATGTAGTGTGGTACATTATGAACAAAGGTCAGATATTATATTGCATAAAAGTCTAGTCTAAAAATGGCATAGCAACCTGTGCTTTTAAAAAAAAGAGTAAAGATCGTGACTGAAAACTGTCCAGTTGAATTGCAGAGAGACACCAAGTTAATGACCCAATCTGGTATGACTTATGCAAATGTAACATAGCACACCACTGTTGTACAAAAACAACAAAAAAATACCATTCCATAAGTGCTACATATATTCATAACAAGGATCTAGACAAGTCTAGGTTCTTAGTAGTAGTTTAGTTTTACAACTCCACCATCTTTGTTCTCTGAAGAGTTGTTCGAGTTATGTCACTGGGAGAAACATTAGACATGCTTCAATGTTTAGAGATGTCCTTTCCCTGTGAGTTTATCGGGGACCTTTTTAGTTTTCATCCAGCTAGCTTCCCCTGCAGTCAGTTGGACAACTGACCCACTTAATCAGTATATCTTTTTGTTATTGACCTTCCCAGTCTGTCTTTCAGGCCTTCAACTTATCCAGCTCTTTCTCTGTCAACTACTTCTTCTCCTGACTTTGTTTCC
>NC_050187.1:29678385-29690885 GCF_008315115.2 Sander lucioperca
TTCTGTACACGGTCTTGTAACTTTGCCCTTTTTTGCCTTTTTTTTTAAATGTTGAGCTCTATTAGCTTGATATTAGTAACGTTTTAATTGTTTTAATGCAGTAACAACATCCGAATTTAACTAGTAGTAAAGTTAAGTAATTGGATTCAAGATGTTTTGTGAGGCTTTTATAATTTATTTAAAATAACTTTCAAATTAATAAATTGCATTAAATCTAATTCAAGAATCCAATTTAAGATCATACCATGTAAGATACAAGTGCTAATATTAATGTAATCAACCACAAAAACATAACTACAGTTTAAAATAAATTCACTATTAAGACAGTTGCCTGTTTGTAAACAGAAAATATGAGTGATTATACTCTGTAGGCTACTATTCAATGTCAATTTTATTTGTATTGCAGCATTCATTACAGCTGGCCAGAGTGAAAGAGAAGTTCTCTATGGCTCTGCAACTGGCTAAACCCTGAAGTCCTTTACATTAAAATCTGCATGTCCATTAAAACAAAGCATGAATAGAAATAGAGAAAACATAATAAGACAACAAAAACATGCAAGTGCGATCATACAAATGTGTACACACACACACACACACACACACACACACACACACACACACACACACACACACACACGCACACACGCACAGTAACTGATGCCCCTCACCAGACCTGAATCTATTTCTGGGTACAGCTAGAAGACGTTAATTACGTTTTAAATAAAAAAATAAATTCTAAAACTGCTAGAAGGCTTCTGCCTGATGACCTGAGAAGCCTGATGGGGTTGTGATCAGTGAGCAAGTCAGATGTACTGAGGAGCTAAACCTAAACCTAGCTAATACTATTGTATATAATTGTATAATGTAGTACATATATTTACAGTGTTTAATGTAATTGAGTATAGATTTTTTTTCTTTAATGTTTAAGGTTTCAGGCACAATTGAGCTGTCCTGTGGCTCAGTCTTTTACCAAAGAGGTAATTCTCTTGCCACACCATAAATCAACAAATGTACCAAGGCGGGCCAGCAAAGCTTGGCTTTTGAAAAGGGACATATTAAATCTGCCCTGGAATTTCGCTGTGACTGGGATTCCGGAAGAGTGTTGCAGGCAATAACGGTGGCCTTCCAGCCAATTCTGGAGGGCTGCAGGTAAGCTTTTGATCCGTTTTGCCACATTTGTTACGCGTTTTCTTATATTTTTGCAATAATATCATACTGTATTATGAAAGGATATTTTTGGGTGTGTTGTAAATTAAAAACATTTTTTACATTCCCATCACATTGTGATTGTAAATATGTAATTACTTTAAAGTTATGTGACTTGCAAAACCTGACAGAATGTAAATTTCTCTGTGGACACAAATTATGTATTGAAACTAAAACCTTTCTATGTAGTGTAGTGTTTTACTTTTAACAAGTTTAATTTACAGTGTGCTTTTTATTCCCTTAGGTTACAAATCCTGATGCCTTGTCACAACAAACTAGTCGAGCCATCCCTAACCTCCAATCAAAAGTTGAGTGGAGGCCTTTTGAAAAAACTCTTCCATCAAAAGTCCATTTACGTCAGGCCTGACAAGGTCATTTTGAGTGAAGAAAACCAATCTGTAAGTAGGCTAGTGCATGAAGATTTAAAAAAAAATGATGACTAGCAATGACAATACTGTATTTCAAACTGGATGTCTTAAACACTATTAATTGCTCTATGCCCTCATATAATACATTTGCCATGTTGTTTTATTGTTAGTGCACTGTATTTGATAAATAATGTTTGTTGTCTGCTTCAATTGACAGCCATCTTCTGGGGAAGACAGCCATGCAGAGAGCCTTGATTTTGCTCAAATGTCAGACAGTGACAAATGTGGTAAATTAATTTATCTACAGTACATGCATCTACAAACAAGTTTATATGATATTGGTCATGTTGTGCAGGATAATAGGGATAGAAACTAAATGTAGATGTAGGAGAAAGCAGGACTATTTTTGGTGATTTCTTAATGATAAAGAAGGCTTACAGGCAGGTACAAGTCCAAGTGGAGCTGGCTTCTCCAAGGCATACCACAATGCACATAAACAACATTGTAACTTCAACAAACTGAAATTTAGAATGTCCTGGTTAAGTAGCTGCAGGACGGATTAAAAAAGTGGAAACAGGTGGACAGGGAAGGTCAGGTAACTGTAGGGCTCATGAGGGAATTAAGAATAGGTATGTAGTTGGGTGTGGCAGTCTTTTTTATGGGAAAAGGAGGAAAAAAAGGAAAGTCAAAAGGCATCTGGTGGACAACATGTGAATGCCAGTGGTTTGAGGTGAGAATGTGGCTGGATGTAGAGACAGGCAGATTTTGACTGGTTGTTTTTGTGTTTTCACAATTTATTTATTGTAAGTAATTTTGTTTTTTCCGCCACTTACATGCATTGTACAAGATGGGTTCTGATCATCTCATATCAGTTTAATGTTACTCAAAAGTTAAATGTTAACCCACTATTTTTCCATGTTCTTGCAGTCATTGGTAGTGTAGGTGACATTTCCAAAGAAGTTGTCTCAGCTATCTCCACTGTTGAGGCCCAGTCCCTCTTCAGAAATAACCCTTCCATCTCCAGTGGTGATCAAGTTATCTGGTGTGTTGCTACCGAAGATATTTGCACCGATGCACCTTCCATCTCAGCTGACACCGCCACCATGTCCACTAGTCCTCCTGTCATCACTATTGATGAGACCCTCATCCTGTCCAGTGGAACCTCTGCAATCTCCAGTGGCAACACCTCTGGTGTGTCCCATGGTCCCCAACCATCTGGCAATATTTCATCCAGCACATCCTACAGGTTAATATTTTGACATTTCTGTCTCTTCATACAGCTTTTCTATGGTCTGGGCTTTAGTGACTTTTATTAACAGTATAATTTGTGTGTAAAATACATTTACTTTATACTGAATCATGGTGTCCTCTATTTGTATAACTTTAATAACGCACTGTCCATTTGAGAACATTAGTTAACGTAAGTTATTAGACCAGCAAGGATATTCTTAGTCTATTGCTAATGCAACTGTCTGTGTTAAAATCATATATTTGTACCTTAATATCTATTATAAAATATTGCTATTTTATATTGTAGTACATACCTGGACCTATTTGAGGAAGAATATCTCTCTGATGACCATGATCTCCAGGAAGCCATTTCAAGGTCTTTAGATTCCAGTGCAAGTGAGAGGTCAGTAGAACATATTATATACAATTTAATTATTTAAACTGTACTTCAGGATAGCAATAACTATTATAATGTCTAAACTAGTAGTGAGACCAATTAGCAAGTTGCAACCTAAATGAGTCAGAAATATCAGTATTTATCATTGCACAATATTGACATTTTCATCTTTATTTGATTCTCAATCATTTTCATGGTCACTTGTCAGGTTTGAAGATTACCCATGCAATAATATGCATTATGTTTTATTGTACAGTATGGGCCCTATCTTGCACCCGGCGCAGCGCAAAGCCCGATGCAAGTGTCTTGTTAGTTGCTTGTTAGTCTTGCTAGTTTAAGACTGACGCAGTTGTCAATTTCCTGTCCAGTGCCCGCGTCGTTTAAATAGCAAAGATTAAGAATGAAAAGCAAATCCACCATTATAATAGCAATGCGCCAAGGTACAAAAGCACCTGGCTTTTAAAGGGAATGGGAGATGACTTGATATTGCATGTTACGCCCAAAACACACCTATGATTAATTAACCCTTATATTGTTGTTTTCAATTTCAGATGTGTAAAAAATACCATTTACTTTTTTTATTGGAACAAGGCTTCATGATTTTCTCAGATATGGCTATTTTAACACAACAAATGTTGTGAGAATTTTAGTAAATTGTAAATGTCTCTAAAAAAAAATGTTACGGGTCCCAAGTTAGTATCATCTTTAGGGGGGTGACATGAACGATATACAAATCAAAATGTTCATCGATCCCTTATAACACCCAAGGCGGAGCACCAACTGAGACATCAGAATGACTCTGGGGTTGCTGTGTCACATGTCCAAGATATCAAGACAGCATTTGAGCTGTTCATACTGCCATCTGTTGAGAAGATCCGACGACAAACATGGAAGGGTGTTTGTTAGATGGAGATCGACAACACCTGGATGCTTACATGGCGCTGTTGCTTCTTACTGGCGTGTGCAGATCCTCGAATGAGGCTACATGTATAGCAAGTGTTCCACCCATTTGTCCCAATATCCCTTACTCTTGAAACAGAGTATGACAGATAAAAGTCCGAAGTGACATGGTAGCATGCAGTATACTCTGGCATGACTCAGCATCCCATAAGCTGTAGCGTCATTCCAGGATCTATATACCCCAGCAAGAAGCAACAGCCCCATGTTAGCATCCAGGTGTGTTTTGTCGTTCCACATCCAGCAACACCCTTCCATGTTGAGTTGCTGTTCTCAGTTGGTGCTCTGCGTTGGGTGTGATAAGGGATTGACAACCATTAAATGTCAGTTATTTTTTATTTAAAGAACTCTTTGAACATCTGGGTCACTTGGACCCTCCTCTTCATTAGATGGGTATGGGCTTACCTTTTTCCTAACCTAAATCTATACGGGTCAATTTTGACCCGTAACACCACAGATATCACTATGGTTTATAATATTAAGTTGAAAAAACCCAACATGCAAATAATTTTGGAGGTGTGTTCTAATATTAGTCTGTTATAGTCAGATAACATAATTACCCATTGTCTTCATTAGTGGAAACATAACGAGTGAATTTGAATTAGAATTTTGAAAAAAAATTTAAGTTAAAAACGAGTTGTATACTTAAGATCAAAGGTCCATGGAGCCAAAAATAACATTTTAAAGAGTGTTTACATTTAAATGAATACATAATAACTTCTCACGCGTGAAAAAAACAATATTGGATAATAATCATTGTTTTATGAGTATTTAAATTTAAATCACGTTATATTTGACCCGCTAACACAAAAAATGTGCTTGATAACACATTACAAGGGTTAAGACACTAAGTACAACCCTTTTAAACCATGCGCTCGGCGCACGGACCCTTTTTTCCGTCAAACTAGCAAAAGTGGATTTGGACACACCCTAAACGCACCTGTGCCAGGCGCGTCACACCATGCGTTTAGATCGTTAAAATAAGGCCCCTATGTGTTGATTTTGTGGTTTGTCAATTTCCTATTGGTGGGAGGGTGGTTGCCAGTGTTGGAAATGGTTCTGTTGCTCTTTGCTATTTATTTGTTACGTTATTCTGAATAAGTAAGAAAAAAGTAAAACTGATAATTTCCATTATCACAAACGTTACTGTATGTAAATAGGTTTCAATAAACTAAATATTGGTTACAATGATGTGGATATTACATGCTAGTTCAGTGGGAGAGGTATAACCATTGACAATAACTACATTGTATTGTTTATTATTGTTTCAGTGATTTAAAGGTGACGTTGGAGAGAATAATGGAGCAGATTGCTTCTCGAGTAAATAATGACAGCACTGTACGCTTCAATATTGTCAGAAGAAATGTGTGGGATGGAGCATCCAGAGCCATGGGCAGATCCAATTTTTCACCCGAGAAGAAGGTAGACGTTAAGTTCACTGATGACTATGGGATATCTGAGGGTGCTGTGGACAATGGAGGTCCTACTCGTGAGTTTTTCCGACTCTGTCTACACGAAATCAAGGACAAGATTGGCATCTTTGAGGGTCCACTTAATGCTAAAGTCCTTACATGCAACTCCAAAGGTACTTTTGCTTTAAAAGGCCATTATTGGATTTTTTTGGATCAATAAATACATTATACCTGAAATTATTTTTGAGAAAATGTAAGAAATGTTCATGTTTTGTACAGTATCTATATTACTTTATTGAGAAATGAAGTTTAGAAGAAAATTAACCTGAGTTCTCTAATCTCACACAGATGGGCGGGGAGATTGTGACATAATATAATTTTTGTTGTGAACAGTTAACATGTTTTTTATTTTCATATGATTACAGCAATGAAAGACAATGGATACTTTTATGCTGGTCAGATCATGGCAATGTCAATCGCCCATGGGGGGCAGAGTCCGTGTTTCCTTTCTGAACTCTTGTACGAGTGTCTTATAAAGGGTCCAGACAACGTGAAGGTCAAAACTGAACATATTACTGATGAAGAAACAAGGTCACAGGTGCAGTCGGTGAGCATATATTTCATGGATTCTATCATATTTACAAACTATTCATTTAGCGTGCACTCATTAACATGCAATTTAAACAGTAACGCTAACAGTTGTGTATAATCATTCTCAATAACAGTCAATAGATACTATCTTCATATCCTATTTATATTTTTATATTTTTAGATCTTACGGGCTGAGACTGAATCACAACTGCAAGAGGCAGTTGCACAGGCAGCCAGCTTAATCAGTCTTGCTGGTCACAATGTTCGCATAACACTGGAAAACAAAAAAGACACTGCTTTGGACTTGGCACACTGGTATGTCCTCCAGCGGACCCGTGCACCTTTTGAAAGGTATTTTTATGTCTGAGCATATACTATAATTGTATTTTGTCAGAAAAACAACTGCTATGTTTATGGTGGTAAAATGGCCAAAAGTGTGTGTGTGTGTGTGTGTTACAGTGAGTGAAAGAGTGATGCTTCAGAGCGTGTACCGACTCTAGAGTCATAGTGAGAGAAACAAAGTGTCTCCCCTGTTCTTTCTGACCACACTGGGAAATCTGTAGCAGGAAAAGTTAAAAGGGAGGATGCAACGCTACCAAGCCATGGCCGAGCGACATGCGTCGCCGTGACAAGTAGTTAAACTTTTGAGGTGCACATCAGGCTACGGCGTAGGGTCTGTAGCTCCACGTACCTACGTACGTACCCACGGCGTTGATTTAATGCAGAACAATAAATTGGCCTTTACTCAATGCCTGATTATGGTTTTGTGTTGAATCTACGTTGAATCCGCCCTCCAAATTACGATACCCCATGGATGTATTAGGCATGCCCCTTCTAACAATGTCCACAAAAGATGACCAGTGACCAGTCTGTTTAGGCAGTAGCACTTGTATCGCGTATAGTCACATGAGTATCACAAGTGTAGAGGGTTTCACAGCACGCAAACTTTAAGAAGAGGTTGTACAAAGCATATTTTGTAACTTAATCACTAGTTATTATATAACACCCAGCTTAAATTACATTGTTTATAAGGGCATACAAAATGTATTATTTTAATAACAATTTGTATTAGTTTTTATTTAATTTGTAAAATACTAAGTTATTTAAAAATAATACATATTTAAAAATGTAAGTAGCCTATTTTATGCATTTTTCTTGATAATCAAAGTCATGATACCATTATACCGCAATCATTATCGCAGTATAGTAAATCACAATCACAATTTGACTTTTCTTCAAATCATGCAGCCTTACCACAGTATATGAAAAAATGAAATGGTGGATGCAGAGTTCAATTTTATAGTGTACTAGTGCAACAGAACGTATAATTTATTTTTCCTGGAATTCATTAGGGACCTAAATTAAAGATTTAAAATGTAAAAAACTCTGGTTTGCAACATAGGTGCTAAATCATATGAACTACCCTTTAACATGTGTTTCCTTTTTACTAGGTTCAGAGATGGTTTAACATCTCTAGGTGTCCTAGATGCTCTCCAGAGATACCCTCTACAAACAAAGTGCCTTTTTGTGAAGGCTGAAAAGGGTTTAACAGCAACTGATGTGGAGAATCTCTTTGAGATCATTTACTCCGAAAGAGGGAGTAATGCATTTCGAGAAGAGTGCCGGATCCTGGCTTTCTGGCAAGACTATCTTCAGGATGCTGAAAGTAAGTTCTGCATTTTGGAAATGTATTTCAATATGAGACAGTTTACTATTATTTGTCTTCTGCCATGGCTTAAATAGTCATGAGCTGGAATGAACTTCTGTCTCCCTTGTTCAGGTAAGGTGAATCCTTAAAACCTTGTTGCCAAAGTACTGTCCCAATACACAAGTTTGCATTTCACCAAGAACAGTTAAGATTTCCGTAAATGTTCTTGACACGCCCATTTTACCAAGGATGCATTGGTTGGTAACTTGTATGAACTTGGCAGCACCCGTATCCCAACATTCATTTCGACAGACCAACAGGACAATTTTAACAATTTTTGACATCTTATTCATCACTTAATTAACTTCTGAGAATGTTATAGGCAAGAAATTAACTGTTAGATTTTGAATATAGGCGTTGTTGACGCGTTGACGAATTGACAATTTGCTTAAAAGTTTTCGGAGTTGAGAAGCTCCATAAAGTGACGCGATAGCCAGCTAGCGCCTGCCGGTGCCGCTAGCTCATTGCTCAGACAGTCACGCTCGGAGACCCCGCTGTAAGCTGGAGGTCTCTCAGACTGGTCTTTTAAATTGAGGATTTTATTTCGCCGTTGACGGATTGTTTGTTTAAATATCACAACACATGTCCATCATAAGATTAACGGGAACTTGTGGTTAACTGTCTTTTCGGAGTTAAAATATAAACTCCACAAGTGCCTGCGGGCTACAACCTCGCTGGCTGGCCGTCACACACACACACACACACACACCACACACAACACACAACACACAACACACCACACACACACACACACACACAAACACACAAACACAGGCGGTGGAGAGACACATACCCAGAGAGACATACCCGTTTCTCTTCGGGAGACCTATTTAAATTATGACAGGCTATACGATTTAGTATTTAGTTCATACTTTTTTTGGTGCATTTGTTTTCTGATTTATTATAAGTTGAGTTTCAGTCTTTATGATAAATGAACAGTTGTACATAAAGTGGTAACATGCTATGACACCAACCTTTATAATTTGAATTGCTAATTTCCATCTGTTGTCCCTGGGCATATACAGTGCACTACAATAATATAGAAATGATAATTCCACATAACACTAATAGGAACACATAGGACACGCCAGTGCATAGGCCTACTTCTTTTTTTAATTTAAACCGACTTAAACTAATACACTAATAATAGTTGGGATCGCGTTCCACTCTTTTGAATAAGTAAGGGGTGTTTGAGCTAAACCATAAACAAAAAAATTAAATTAAATATAAGATGCTCTGTTTAGGCTACAAAACGTGCATGCAGACTGAAATTCATCATTGCGGTTTTGTCGGGATTAAGCTATAAACAGAAGGAAACTCTGCTAGCTGCTAGGCTAATGTGCAGTGGTAAACACACAGAATATGGTAAACACATAGCAGAGCTTGCAAACTGTGGCTTTTTTTGTCGACAACGCGAACATTGTCAACATAACTCACTGGAAATCCAAAATATTTCCACACCGGCGACTTCAGTAAGAGGAGGGGTTTCATGTTTTGTCGATGGGTCTCCTGCATTTCTTCGCAGCACTTCAACACGTGTTTTTTCCGCTTGACAAGCTGACCGGACATGACATGGGGGCGTGGCAGTATCGACGATTCCATTTTTTAAATTCGAAATTCGAGATTGTGACTTAATTTCGGTCAGAAAGTTGGTGACACCCTTACTGATTAGCTACTGTATCACTGCTGCTCTGCCACTACTGCTGAGCGGTTTAAGGACATTATTGTTGTCATATGCACAATGATTACAGGAGTTGTTGGCAATGAAGGGCATCAGGCTCACTCCAACAATGCTCATAAATTAACTATAAAAATAGAAATCATGAAAGTTAATATATACCCTTAAATATAAATTAGGTAATAGAAATTTGTGTAGACAGTATTACCAAAGAAAACACTGAATGTAAACTGAATTTAATAACATTTACATAATACAAAGTGATAAATAATTAAATCGTAGATGCAAAAAACAATTCAATTGTGTGTTCAATTGAATTAAGTTAATTACAAATTAATGAAATGCATAATAATACATGTTATCATGTATCATCATGTACAATTCAGTCAAAATAATGTTCTTGAGTGCCGCCGCGGAGCCTAAACCAAAAAGCAAATGCCATTACAGGGCTCCACACACACTTATTGAAGTCGAGTTACATCCAAGTAACTACTATGTGTGATAAATCTCAATCCTTAAACAGATTTAAACAAGCTAAAGTGACTTTGTGAAGCCCCAAACCCAGCCTTGCTGCTCATGACTTGGATTTTGGCTAATTGATCTGCTTCTTTCCTTTGATTGCAAAAAAGCTGCAACAAAAAGTATGCAGTGTTGAATTGGATCCCTCCACAAAGTAATACAATTTATATGTACCATAATCCAAACTAGCAGATGTACATCTACAGTACCAACATATCTTGGTTGTTATAGCTGTTGTGTGCAAATAATGTTGCTAGCTCCTATCTATTTTTTGTTGGTAAATGGTGCACTATGCACTATATTCACTAACCCAGGCAACCCTTCCAAATTCCAGTGTCATTTCAATAGTCACCATTCTTACATCACTTCTGTATTACTCCAGTAGTATAATACTTAATTAAATATCAGACATATATATGATTTAATTGGGCTACTCTCTGTTTATGTTTTCCAGTTGAAAACGATGTCTCTCTAGAAGATATTCTTGTTTTCTTCACTGGATGTGACAGCATTCCAGCCCTGGGTTTCTCTCCAAAGCCCAGCCTTGAATTCATCACCCACTCCCGATTTCCAGTGGCTAATACTTGCGAAAATATTCTTCGCATACCAGTTCATGCAGAATACACTGATTTCAGATCTGACATGAATTTTGCCATACGCAATTCACCTGGATTTGGAAGAGCATGACTTAAAAAATAATGGATGGCTTGTAAAGCTTGTTATGATTTTTCTTTTTTTTTCTTCATAAGTGCAAGGTTTATTTTTGTTTGTTATCCCATGGAGAAAAATCAAGCATTTGCTGTAATAACAACATGAAAAATATACAGTAAAACATAGTTCTAAGTTTTTGAAGATATTTTTCAAGCCATGGCTTTGTGTTTCAGATTTTATAATGTGAAATTTTTTAAGTTGATAAAAGTGGCATTTTTTGTCTTCTTTTTATTTAAAAACACAGTTTGGTTATGGTTAAGAAAAGGTCATGGTAAGAGTTAAAAAAAAATCATACATGGCAATCTTTCAAATCCGATTTGGGGTAGCTAGATGTGTCCAAACAAATGTACATAGCTATGGGTCTTAAAAGAACAAGTTGCTCTAACAACCCATTAGTTCTTTTTGTACAGGAGGACAGGATGGTTGTTGTAAATTGTTTTATAAATGTTGTCCAGCCCCATTGCTATGGCAGAATATTGATTCAAGGTTGTGGTATGGCCTTCTAACAAATAAATGATTCTGGTTACTACTTTGTGTGTACTGGCTTACTGGCTTTTTATTATCTATTGTGGTGGGATATGTGCATCGCAGACTTTAAATGTAATATTTTTCTATTAGATAGTTAACAAAACTGTATACAAAATGAAGTAACTTAAGTAATAAAAACACAGGGTTCATCTTTGTCAATATGGTTATAATTATACATTTTGTAAAATGATACATAATATACACAGCACACATGTACAGTACATATGTGGTGATAATTGCTATGGGTTTTTGTCAAATTATTATTAGTCATTTCTTTGAAGCAGGTCACATGCTGATAGAAAATGTTCTATCCCATGATTTCCATCGTCAATCATTGGATTAATTTGCATTAAATCAACGTCCCAGTGGTGGTAATAAGGGGGTTGCACATGCACATGATTCAGTCTTACATCTTGAGGCAGTTGGAGCATTCCCACTGTCCAGAGTTGCAGTGGGGACCTGCTCTCCATTGTCCTTAAGCTGTGGTTGTTCCACTGCCTTACAAACTCATCCACAGATCTGTTTACTCTTGGAAGGTAAACATGGTAAAGAGCCCTAATGTGAAGTGGGTCAGTGCTGTCTAAAATTCCAACATTTTCCATAAAGAGGAAAAGGTCTTTAAAATATGCTGACACCACCCTGTTTAGTTCTCCCCACAATCTTTCGATTCTTTGATTATGAACACTACGTCCAACCATGAAACTTGCTCTGTTTGCCCCTCGATTTTCAATCATAAACCGTGCTATATCGATATTTTCACTCCCAGCATCACTCCTGACATGATGTGGGAGTCCAAATACATCAACAGCACCCTGAAAAAGTTGCAAGGCAGTTGCTGCTCTGTTGTCTGTGCAACATCGTAGGTAAGTAATGCAGCGGCTGTAGCCATCAACTCC
This sequence comes from Sander lucioperca, assembly GCF_008315115.2. Lineage (NCBI taxonomy): Eukaryota > Metazoa > Chordata > Actinopteri > Perciformes > Percidae > Sander > Sander lucioperca. The sequence goes on from NC_050187.1 coordinate 29,690,587, forward strand.
TCCATGAAACACAAATCCCCATGGATTCAACTTGTGGTTTGTGTCAATGTGCCTGGAATAAGAAGAAATGTTATTATTTTGAAACACAAATTGAAAAACACAAATTCAAAATTGAAGTTATTTGGCTTTGCTGTCCTACGTTCCATATATGTATTTTATTTATTTGACATTGTTTTGTTTTTCCTAAATCAGTACATCAATCTTTCTGATTTGCTTCATTCACAATCTAGGCAGTAATGACTAATGTTAATAAAATTTACAAAACAATACATACCACACTTGATTTGGGACAGAGACAT